>NW_025110037.1:28388-76892 GCF_011392965.1 Frieseomelitta varia | reverse complement strand
GTTTCTAGGAAAAAAAAAAAAAAAAAAAAAAAAAAAAAAAAAGAACGAATCAAGTGGGGTAAAGCGTGCTGCTTAACGGTGAATGTATAAGTGTAATTACAATTATTCAAACAAGAATAGAAAAATAACAAAAAAAAAAAAAAAAAAAAAAAAAAAAAAAAATCTAGGAGGCATTCTGTGCAAAGATGAAACTCATTCGGTTTTTTGTAGTCGGTCGCTGATGCGAGAGGATCAAATTTTTTTCGTCGCGCGGTGATGAGTAGTGCTGTTATCGTGATGCGAAAGAAAAAACAAAAGTATAATGGGTCAAGACATACACAAACACACACACACACACACACACAAACACGCGCGCGCGCGCGCGCGCACACACACACACCAAAAAAAAAAATTTGAAAATGAAAAAAAATCTGTATGAGGATTTGTGTCACTCTACGTCATGTACATAAAAATCGGTGCGAGAGAGAGAGAGGGAATGTGTGATACGTAAGTATGTATGTATGTATGTATGTATGAAATATAGTATGATAGGAGAAAGAAGCAAGGTTTACATACAAATATGTGATGTGTATATACACACTATATATATACATGCATATATATGGAAATATTGAGATATATTTGTAAATTCTGTTATTTGAATGCATTATAAATATTTTAACCTCCTGTAATGAAATATTTAATAAAAAACGTTACCAACCAATCCGTCTACACTTTTAGCCGGTGTGTTTAGAATAACACGTGCGTCTATACGAAACTTGTACTTTTCTTTATATGCGATGGTACAAACAAGAAAAAAGAAAAAAAAAAAAAGTGAGGGAAGGAAAGCTGTGTAAATAAGACACGCTTCTGTAGAGCAATAACGATTATTTTGCGATATTATTGATAATTATTATTAAATTTGTAACTCTCTGAACAGTGACATTGTTTAATACATGATTCCTTTACTCGCGTGCGATTACGAGACAATGTCATTATGAGACCGTAATGTCATTTGTAAATAAATCGAAAGAGAAAACTGGTTGAAGTATACTCTTAGTCTATTCTGAGAGAAGAAAAAAAGGAAAAAAAAAAAAAAAATGTGATGAAAGTCTAGCATTTAATTATGAGATGCACCGCTTGAATTCGTTTGTACAAAGTATAATATATAATTTAAATTCAGATTCAATTGAATAGTACAAGATACGCCGAGACTATTGTTTTAAAATGATACGTTGAGGTAAATTGTATAAAATGTTGCTTTTTTTATATACGTACATTTCTCGGGACTTCTGTATATATACATACACAATATTCACGAAGCAGGAGCGATTCAACAAAAAAAAAAACAAAAAAAACAAAAAAAAAAAAGGAAGAATCTAATTGTAAATGAGCTAAACTTTTCTTAGAAACTCGAACAAGAATGATTCGGTGCATTGCATTTGCCGGATGGATATATATATATATATATATATATATAAAACAATAATACATATTGTGTGCTGTAGATGAAAATTATTAGTAATTTGTAATACAAATGAATTGAAGTAAATAAAAATGAATTAAATGTATTTTTTGATGTGGTTAAAAGTAAAACTAAATAAAATATTCCGCAATAATAATTACTAAATGAACGAACGATTCAACGTTGTTTTGATAACCTGCATCTGTTTTTCACTGCAAAAATGTTATTTTTTACAGTTTACAGTCGCATCGTCGTGCAATCGAAGATAAGGATATAAGAAGTAGTAACGCCGGATAGTGTCAGAATTTTCGTTCCTCTTTCTTTCTGAATTTGATTAACTGGCCATTGAAATTAATTTTCACACGATTGATGAAAGGAATGAAGAAAATAACAAATTTGCATGAACATACGAATCGAGCTACTTTGTTAAAAATTGCTAAATTGTGGACATTTTGAGTGTAATCGATCCACAGGACTTCCGTTATGTAAGAGTGTGCATGTATGGTAAAGTAAGCGGCATAGATTCTGCATTATGGTTCCACATAAATGTGTTTATTTATTTTGCGTTGTGTAATATATCACTTATTATTTTTATATCCTTGTTTCGTCTGTATTAAGATGAATTTTTGTAAAGTTGTGTAAATAAATCGAACGAACATTTTTAAACAATAGTAACAGAACAGCTGCAATAATTTTATCAAGAGTCATGCGTCTTCTAACTTGATCCGTAATCCGTGCAACGATATTCATATTAAGATTTTATTACAATTCAATTTCGTTGTACGTATATACGATGTCATATGAATGAATTATTTGTTTTCAGCTGCAAGAGGAGCTTGAAATGCTCGTGTGTCCACGCACTCGTTATCGACAATCTGTACGGATGTGGTGTTTGATATATTCCAGGAAGTTCGTCAAATTATTACAGAAGATCCTGCGTATGTTTGTGATGTAAAATATTTAAATAAACTGGATGCTGATAAAGTCGAAGCTGTCGGTTTAAGAGGACGACAAGGTTGTAGCAAAATGCTTCTCCAATTTGGCCAATTCTCGCGGTATTCCGTTGCAGTCAGATGCACATCGGAACGTTTCATCAATCTTCTCGCCATGTATATTATCTCCTTCCCGCAGGATACTGTCCAAACTATTCGTCGCTAGTCTGAACGTGTTCTGAAGGGTTCTGAAGAAAAGAAAGAAGAAGAAGAAGAAGAAGAAGACGACGACGGAGGTTGAAGTAGATGGGCCTTGAGAGAGAAGAGAAAATCATTTCCTCCTGTATCTATTGTGGGAATCCGCGAATAAGCTCCGCGGTGTCACGCAGCAGCAGCAGCAGCAGCAGCAGCAGTAGCAGCAGCAGCGGGGTCGATTGAAACGGCGAACGAGAGAACGGGCGATAAAAAGGCGAGTCGGTGGGAGAAGGATCAGACGAGCCGGTGAGCATTGCCAGTAGTGCCATCTGGTTATCGCGATACCGTTACGAGAGGAAGGGTCAGGGGGTGAATATTGACGCGACTGCGCGATCCTGTCGACGCGGTGGAAGAGGGTAGGCGCTTCCGCGTTACGGTGCGAAAGCGCGGCCGCTGGAGGGACGAAGAGAGAGCGAAGGAGAGGAAGGGAGTCGAAACGAGAACGAGAGAAGGAGGGGGACGGCCTGAAAAGCTCGGGCAAGCCTGGGTTCGATCGCTCAATATTCATCCCTTGGCCGGACGAGAGCGCCCGAGAACAGTAGCTCCAGACGAGGGCACGAATCGACCCTTCCTTCCTTTGCGTCCTCGCCCGCGGAACTGTTCGATCGCGGCACCGTTCCACCAGAAGACGAACAACAAGATCAGAAGAAGGAGCGTGCCGAGTCGGGCCGAGGAGTAAGAGAGAGAGAGAGAGAGAGAGAGAGAGAGCGAGCGAGCGAGAGAGCGAAGAAAAAAAAAGGAATTCGCGCATTCGTCGTCTTACGTTCGTTCCAATCGTGGTGACTCGCGGCGAGAGATCGTTCTCTCCATCTTTCGTTTAACCGATCGGATATGGAGGGTAAAAAAGTCGAGCAGTTTTATACCCCGCCGCCGAAGCTTGGCAAATGGGAGGGTTTTAGGGTCTTTCTATGGAACTCCGAGACTGGACAGTTCCTGGGGCGCACAGGCGCTAGTTGGGGTAAGTTTCTCGCAGTCAAACACTATCAAATTCCCTTCTTCTCCCCTTCCTGCTTGCCAGAATTTATTATTATCGAGTCAAGTTCACCGTCGTTTAGCGTCAGAAAGTTTCATCCTTCGTTTCCTTTTTGAGAGAGAGAGAGAGAGAGAGAGAGAGAGAGATTCGATCGTGCAGTCGACAGTTACCATCGTTTCTTTGAGAGATTCCATCGTGCTCGCCTGAGAATTCTTTTTTCTCGAGGAAAACGACGAACGTGAGAGACATTTGTTCGACAGTGGTTCGAAGGCGATAATAGATTTGATGTAACAAAGATTCGTTCGCGACGTTGTCCCGAGTTGATTGTTTCGGAAAAATTCTGTAGCCAAAGCGTCGGAAAAGGTCGGAAACTTGATAATTCGATTGACATTTAATCGTAACCCCATCGTTCCTGACGTAAAGGCGTCGCAATGTACACGCGCACTGCAGATCAGTAGCGGTGCCATATATCTAGAAAGAGCTTTTGTCCTGCATTCGAATGAATAAAACCGTCCCGATTGCGGGTCCAATCGATTTCGATATTTCGTTACGTTTCGTCCCACTAAATAATCACGTCCGTTTCAATTCTCCTTCTCGGTTTCTGTACCGTCTCGAGTCTCGAAACTATGCCGAGTCCATTGTAAAAATTCATTCCGTTCACAAATAAGAAAACGACTTGGAAACACGGCTGTGAAACATCGTTTCTGTTCCTTTCTTCAACGATAAAGAAACGTTCTTTCTCGATTCTTCTGTCAGAACGCTGTCTGGTCCTCTGTCATTTCTCACCGAAATTTGGTATTCGTTCTGTGGCTGGCTTTTTTCCGCCTCTTTTTCATATGTTCGGAGATACGTATCCCAAGATTCTCAATGGGATCTTCAAAAGAAACGGAAGGGGCGGCAACCTCACGGATTTCCCATCGTTCTATTTTCATCTTCTATAATATGTTTATGAGAGGGAGCCTCGCACGGATTATCTCTAACTTTTTGAGTTCTTAATATAAAACCTCTTTTAACAGATTAGGAAAATGTTGTGCTAGGTGCTTGCTTCTTTATATTAAAATTCTTTGTAAATCGAAATGTACCGTTGTGTACCGTTGTCCTTATTCGTCAGTCAGAGGTGGGGATTATTAAAAGTAACATTTACAACACGGAAAGTGCATAATGTAATAGGTGTTGTACGTATTTTTAGTTGTTATTCGTATTAATTTATTTCACTTTCTCGTGTAGTGTATAGTATGTAGTGTTTTTCGACGCATTTTCTATGATTATGCCAATTCCGTGTGATACTACCCAGTGACGTATCACAAACGAATTCTCCATATTGTCGTGTTATGTAATGCAATTGCGGGGAGATTTGGTCGATAACGTGTAATGAGTTGATCTCTGCATCACTAACCGATCGACAAAACTTTCAGCCCATTTTGTCATCATTTTTGTAAAACTAGGATTTTTGCTACGGTGAAAGAAGCAACTGTTCGATATAAAATCATTAGTATAGTAGATTGGCGTGCAGGGAAGTGTAATATATTTGTACGTGATACAACATCTGAAATGAAAGATTGATATAATTCTAAAACGTATAAACTTATATTATTTTACTATCACTTCTGGTACATCTTTCCTCCATTCAACCGTTTTCCTCTCAGAAACTCGATCTGTAATAAAATTGTTGCACAGATCATTCGATTACATTTCTTACTATTATTTGCGTAGTTGCATCTTTGATGATAAATTTTTAATCGACTGATAATTCAATTTAACTTGTATTAACTTGTGATATTCTTAAAGTTCAATGCAAGTGCATCTTGAAAAAAAAAAAAAAAAAAAAGGAGAAGAAAAAATCAAACGAACAAATCGAACAACTTTTATCACAGATTTCGTTCAATTTCAATCGTAATAAATTATAATTGTGAAATGAACTTGTTGGGAAAATTAAGCTGAAAGATAAACATGTTTGTTTAAATCTGTTTTATAATTGGAGAAATCTCGAGTATCACGAACAAATATTATCGTACTTCGTATTCTCGGCGCGTCATCACTGATAATGCTTTCTTGGAAATCTTTCTCCTTGACAATTCGGTGAATTCGCAATATGTTTCTTGCAACGTTAAGAAAGCAATTCGCCCGGCTGTTCGTGTTATTGTGTTAGCGTACTTAAAGCTGCTTATCTATTCGCCTTTGCCAGCTACATTCTTTCCATGTTCCACTGTCCTTTTCCCCTCTTCTTCTCCTAAAGTTGATCGACTTCCGCCAAAATCAATACAATCCAACGGTCTTACCATTCCGTAGAAATAGCTTGCTCTGATTCTGCACGGTTCGCTTGTTCCTGGTCCTCAACATACAATTAACGTTGTCATTCGATCTAGTTGGAAAAATAGAATCACCAGTAAACAAGTTTATTTCAAAATATTTCAAACATTGCAAACACTTTTGTCGATTGAGTTGAACTGTCACGTATTTTACGTGAGCAAACATCCATCGTTGAAACTTGTATTCTGACAACGTTTCAAGTCGTATAGATTTTAAATAATATATAATAACAGTCTACTATTATGTAATGGCACAAGCGTGGCTTTTAATTCTATAGAGACTAACGATAAATGACATTTTACATGAATTCATCATCGGAAGTTAGAAATGTGTTAATCTAATAAATGCATAATGGAAGTGTGCATTAATTTCCGAGTGAATTGTGGCGTTCTGTCAAGTGTATACGAGCGAATTACGTAATAACAATTGCACGTCCGTGTATAGTGCCGAAATTCTCAGATTGTCAATTTACTGGGAGTTCAGTTGAATATTTTCAATGCCATCAGCAGTCAAGGATAAAGTCGGAGAAGTAAAATCGTAGAAACTGTTCGCGGAAAAATTCCTCCGAGGAACGAGGAATGTGTTTCGAATGCTCGAAGAATAACAGAGGATGAAACGTGCACCTCTTCGATGAAGAGTTTCTCGAAACGCATTTGTCGAAAGTGGGCTTTTTCGAGTGAAAAAAAAAAAAGAAAGAAAAAAAGTAGATCGAATTGTATTACATTTTCGTCCAAATATACGGCACGCTATTGCAGTTGCTGTAGTAACGTAACATTTTCACGGTTTTTTTGAGATATCGATCACTTCGTATGCGGAACGCGGCGGCGCTACAAACTTAGAAGCCATCACGGTTCTTTCATGAAGTAGGTCATTGATATTGTTGCACCTACGTTCGAATTTCTTTGCAGAAAAATCGCTGGTATTTATAGTGTTTGCTTGTCGATGGTTTTACCAACGGAAGCGAGGAGCTGTTCGCGTGACAGGTGAAATATTTATCGAAATGTTACAACATTTTCATCTGTTCCACACGAACACTCTTGTTCTTCGCTCTTACGTAGATCCCCTGCACATTTGCAAACGTCGAATTTGTCAGAATATCAAATGAAATTTCTTTGCTGCTGCTTTATTTTCTTAGTAATTTTTTCGATAATCATACATAATTAGGAATGATGAGGATTCTTTGACAAATTTAATATTTTGTCATTGCTAGTTAAATGGAGTTTCTTGTCAAGCTGAGAAGAATTCAAGAGCTTTGTGAAATCAACAGGATTACAAAGTGTATTTGGTATCGTCAAATGAACAGGATACAGTAGGGAAATAGCGTGGAATTTCTCGCGAACGCGGGAGGATAAAATAAAATTCAATCTTATTAACGCAGTGATATTGGTCAGAATGTAGGGAGCCATGTCCACAGGGATCAATAACCTGCTCTGGTTTCCTTACACGACGAAACGAAGTTCTAGCATTTAAATTCGCTGGAAATCTTTGCTTTCCAGCGTGTAAGGGAAAAATGAAAATGTACGTGTTTTTTACAAGCTAGAGAGGATGAATTTTCATTGCTGACTGTCAACGTACGTGTGTAGACAATCGTATGAAAGCAATCGTATGAATATTGATGTCATGATTGTAGAGTGGGTACAAGGACAAAATCTTACATATACGTATGTACGTAGTCGTCTTCGCGTTTAGTCAAATTCACTTTTACACCCTCGTTGATAGTTGGACTTTTAAAAAAACGGCAAATACCAATGTGTGTCGTAAAATCTGGCGAAAACAATAATAATGGATTCGCTGGATTTTGGCTTGTTAACGAAATCTTTTTGGTGCAGTGCCAAATGAAACTTTGACTATACTTGAGCCTGTTGTCGAGTTTCCTAAATTAAACAACCTCGGGGTTAGTTATTACAAAAATAACGACGCTAACTTAGCTAGCCGCTAAACAGACACATAAAGTGTAACATCACTTCTGTTACAATCTGAATGAAATTACGTTATTTAATGTACTGGCAAATTGACAATGCAATCTAATGCGAATATACAACGCGTTATGATTGCCTTTGAAGACAAATCGCTCGGAATAAATGCTCATCAATGATTCTTATTGCAAACTCGCAGCATCGCTTACTGAATGCCAATTCAGGCCAATTAGATCTCGGATCATAATTGTTTCAATGTTTGTAGACATCAGCTGCTGTGCGTGTATCTGCAAAAGGAATTTATTGCCAACAAAAAGCATTTATTTCGCCTTGTAATTGATCTCAGTGCGACCGTGGCTTGCACGTGTGTATGTTTCAAGTTGTTTTCTAATTGATTTCAGAGATTTTTTCTCTTTACACGTGCATTGTATACATACTTGCTTTTTCTGTCTTGAAACCTCTGCATTGCACAGAGTTTAACCGGTGCAACAATGATTGAATGAAATGATGGATTTAGAGGATTATTATTAAAAAAAAAAAATTGACGATTTCTCATCTTTTTTGCATTGCAGCGAAAATCTTGTTATTCTACGTTATTTTTTATGCGGTGCTGGCTGGTTTCTTCGGAGCGATGTTGACCGTTTTTTACCAGACGTTAGACCCGAACGCGCCGAAATGGCAACTGGACAATTCCTTGATCGGAAGCAATCCAGGACTTGGTTTCAGGCCCATGCCACCTGCGAGCAACGTGGAAAGTACCTTGATTTGGTACAAAGCCAGTGACGAAGGCAACTTCTTACATTGGACCAGAGAATTGGATAAGTTCCTTGAAGGTAATTCTATCTAGACATTCTTCTATGTCGCGAGTCACACGAAACGTAAAAAATAGTAAAAAAAAAAAAAAAAAAAAAAAAAAAAAAAAAAAAAAACGAAAAGAAGAAGCTGAAGAATGATCGGTATACCTGCGAATATCGGAAAGAGTTATTCTTCTGAGGTATATTTTGTATTCGGTGAAAAATCATACAATGCTCGATGTTCCGAATGGTCGATGAAACGAAATAAAAAGCTAAAATACAGACGTGGAATATTATTTCCATAGACACATTACGACGCTAATATTAACCGATAAGCGAGAAAATAGTCTTTGTCCTAACGAGCCAGTTACGTCAGGAACACGTTAAATCCGGTCAAGGTGAGACCAATCTTTGGATCAAAGTTTCAATGCATCTTTTCCATTTCTATTTCTACATTACATAAGTACATATAAATAGAGAGTTTGTTGCATTGTTACGTACAGCGACAAGTACGTCCTTTCATATAAATTATTTGTAACAATTTTTAGTAACTCTTTCGTCGACAGAGAACTAGCGTTTTGAACATTTCTTGGACCCTCATCTCGACTCTAATTTACAACTAACGATACTGTAGGCACGTGATAATCACACGGAGGGATTAATTTCTAAATTCGTTCCAGAGTACCAAAAACCTGCTACCTTGACGAACGGCGCCCAGAAGAGGATGCTGTGCGACTATGGCAAACCACCGACGCCCGGTAAAGTTTGCGACGTTGACATGACCACGTGGGGACAGTGCACGAAGAAAAACAAATACGGTTACAACAAGTCTGCCCCTTGCATTTTCCTCAAGTTGAACAAGGTACGATTGACGTTAAGTTTGGACAAAAAAAAAAAAAAAAGAAAAAAGAGAAAGAAAGTTTGTCACGATTGGCCATGACTTTAGATTTTCGGCTGGAAACCGGAATATTACAACGACACGAAAAACCTGCCGAGTACCATGCCAGCCGATCTTCAAGAGCACATCAGACAAGAGGAACACGCCAACAGACTGGATACCGTTTGGGTGTCATGTTCTGGTGAAAATCCTGCTGACGTTGAGAACATGGGCGCTATTCAGTACATTCCGCGTCGTGGTTTCCCTGGATACTATTTCCCTTTCACAAATACCCCTGGATACCTTAGTCCCCTCGTAGCTGTCTTCTTCGAGAGGCCTAAATGTAAGTGTCGAAATTTTTCTGGATTTATTTTCGATGCTTGGCGATCAAGATTCTTGAAATAGTGCGAGATAATATATACAACAGCGCAAAGCTGTTTTGTCTGACAATGAAAATTATTAAAACTTTAAATATTGTTAAAAATATTCGATTACGTTTAATATAATATTATAATAATATCATGTACAATTTATTTGATAATTGACAATAATATTTAATAATATAATGATATTATATATAATTATATTTAAAGTGTCTTTGTCTTCTACTTGTCGTTGATTTCCAGACAGTTTGTTGATCAAAGCTGAAGCATCGAAATTTTTCCAACAATAAAAAGTATTAAAAATATTCAATCACATTTAATATAATATTATAATAATACAATGACATTATATATAATTATATTTAAAGTGTCTCTTCATCTTCTACTTGTCGTTGAGTCAGTGTGTTGATCAATACTGAAGCATCGAAATTTTTCCAACAATAAAAAGTATTAAAAATATTCAATTACATTTAATATAATATTATAATAACATAATGACATTATATATAGTTTATTTAAAGTGTCTCTTTGTCTTCTACTTGTCGTTGACTTCCAGACAGTGTGTTGATCAAAGCTGAAGTATCAAAATTTTTCCAACAAGAAAAAATATTAAAAATATTCAGTTACATTTAATATAATATTATAATAACATAATGACATTATATGTAGTTTATTTAATAATTAATAACAACAATATTTAATAGTACAATGACATTATATATCAATTACATTTAAAGTGTTTCTTCATCTTCTACTTGTCGTTGAGACAGTGTGTTGATCAAACCTAAAGTATCGAAATTTTTCCAACAATAAAAAGTCTTTAAAATATTCAATTAAATTTAATATAATATTATAATAACATAATGACATTNACTCCTGATACTAAATCTCAAATTTCAGCCACAAATGTCTCCTGGTTGTCAAGATATTAGTGCTCGAAAATTTTTTGAATATTTGAAGTATCAGGAGCACAGCAGGATCGATGGTTTCGGTGTGCCACCTCCTCGGACCTCGTGTACTCCTGATACTAAATCTCAAATTTCAGCCAGAAAAGAACTCTCGTTTTAAAGACACTTGTGCTCGAATATTATTTGAAAATTTGAAGTATCAGGAGCAGGGCTGGTTCAATAGCTTCGGCATGCCACCTCTTCGGATCTCATATACTCCTGATGCTAAATCTCTAAAAAACATTTTTAGAAAATTTGAAATATCAGGAGTACAGCTGGATCGATGGTTTCAGTGTGCCACCTCCTCGGATCTCATGTACTCCTGATACTAAATCTCAAATTTCAGCCACAAATGTCTCCTGGTTTTCGACATATTAGTGACTGAAAATTTTTTGAGTATTTGAAGTATCAGGAACACAGCAGGATCGATGGTTTCGTTGTGCCACCGCCTCGGACCTCGTGTACTCCTGATACTAAATCTCAAATTTCAGCCAGAACAGTCTCCTGGTTTTAAAGATACTAGTGCTCGAAAATTTTTAAAAATCTGAAGTATCAGGAGCAGGGCTGGTTCAATGGTTTCGGCATGCCACCTCTTCGGATCTCATATGTTCCTGATGCTAAATCTCGAATTTCAGCTAGAATTGTCTCCTGGTTTTCAAGATATTAGTGCTAGAACATTTTTTGAATATTTGAAGTATCAGGAGCACAGCAGGATCGATGGTTTCGGTGTGCCACCTCCTCGGACCTCGTGGACTCCTGATACTAAATCTCAAATTTCAGCCAGAAAAGTCCCCTGGTTTTAAAGACACTAGTGCTCGAACTTTATTTGAAAATTTGAAGTATCAGGAGCAGGGCTGGTTCAATAGCTTCGGCATGCCACCTCTTCGGATCTCATATGCTCCTGATGCTAAATCTCTAAAAAACATTTTTTGAAAATTTGAAATATCAGGAGCACAGCTGGATTCATGATTTCGGCGTGCCACCTACTCGGACCTCATCTGCTCCTGGTACTAAATCTCAAATTTCAGCCGCAAATGTCTCTTGGTTTTCGAGGCATTAGGGACTGACAATTTTTTGAAAATTTAATGTATCAGGAACACAGCAGGATCGATGGGTTCGGTGTGCCACTTCCTCAGACCTCGTCTACTCCTGATACTAAATCTCAAATTTCAGCCCCAAATGTCTCCTGGTTTTCCAGATAAGAGTGACTGAAAATTTTTTGAGTATTTGAAGTATCAGGAACACAGCAAGATCGATGGTTACGGTGTGCCACCTCCTTGGACCTCGTGTACTCCTGATACTAAATCTCAAATTTCAGCCAGAACAGTCTCCTGGTTTTAAAGATACTAGTGCTCGAAAATTTTTTGAAAATCTGAAGTATCAGGAGCTGGGCTGGTTCAATGGTTTCGGCATGCCACCTCTTCGGATCTCATATGTTCCTGATGCTAAATCTCGAATTTCAGCGAGAATTGTCTCCTGGTTTTCAAGATATTAGTGCTAGAACATTTTTTGAAAATTTGAAATATCAGGAGCACAGCTGGATTTATGTTTTCGGTGTGCGACCTCCTCGGACCTCGTGTACTCCTGATACTATATCTCAAATTTCAGCCCGAAAATATCCTGGTTTTAAAGATGTTAGTGCTCGATAATTTGAAACATCAGGAGCACAGCTGGTTCCATGATTTCCTCGTGCCACCTTTTCGAACCTCATGTACTCCTGATACTAAATCTCAATTTTCAGTCATAAATGCCTTCCAGTGTTAAGGAAATTAGTCACTGAACATTTTTTGAATATTTGAAATACCAGGAGCACAGCAGGATCGGTGGTTTCGGCGTTCTACCTCCTTAGACCTCATGTACTCCTGATATTAAATCTTATGTTTCAGTCAGAAAAGCCTCCTGGTTTTCAAGATGTTAGTGATTGAACATTTTTTGAAAATTTGGGCACAGCTGTATTTATGGTTTCGACGTGCCGCCTACTCGCACCTCATGTACTCCTAAATCTCAAATTTCAGCGACATAAGTCTCCTGGTTTCGAGATATTGGTGGCTGAAAATTTTTTGAATATTTGAAGTATCAGGAGTACAGCAGGATCGATGGTTTCGGTCTGCCACCTCCTCGGACCTCGTGTACTCCAGATACTAAATCTGAAATTTCAGCCAGAAATGTCCCCTGATTTTAAAGATACTAGTGCTCGAAAATTAATTGAAAATTTGATGTATCAGGAGCAGGGCTGGTTCAATGGCTTCGGCATGCCACCGCTTCAGATCTCATATGCTCCTGATTCTAAATCTCGAATTTCAGCCAGAAATGTCTCCTGGTTTTCAAGATATTAGTGCTAGAACATTTTTGGAAAATTTGAAATATCAGGAGTACAGCTGGATTGATGGTTTCGTCGTGCTACCTCCTCGGACCTAATGTACTCCTGATAATAAATCTCAAATTTCAGCCAGAAAGGTCTTCTTTTTTTCAAGATATTCGCGCTTAAACGTTTAGAAACGTAAAACAAATCCAAATGTATACAGATACAGATATTGTCAGATATTTGTTGGGAATATATACTTTGTATAAAATCATTATACACACGAACCATATGAAAATATCTAATCTATCGAGGAATAGTAATTTCTTGCGCTTGAATGACGTCCCATGCACGTCGAGTGTTTTTTGTCCCAAAATATTTGTAATATTTTCTCAGTTTTATGTATATTAAAATATAACCCCGACAAATATTAAATAAACAAAACAAATAATAAATTTATTACTTCTTAGTGATTTCTATCCAATGATATACGGATGAATTAAAAAGAAGACGAATTATTGTATACGGTTTGGTCACTCGTTATGTTACGTGAATCTGTTACTAGCGGAATAAAGGTAAAAAACATTCATACAGCGGCTCGTGACTATTTAAGTATAAATACTTTCGTGATCGTTAAATTTTCCCCTATCGGCGACGCTCTTAGGTATTCGTACGTGTTAACCTAGTTGAAACTGCAAGATTTTAAATCACTACTTTGTCGCGACATTTGTCGTCCGCTACAGCGGAACGGGGAAACATGGAAATCCTATCGGCGCTCGGCCGTAACTTCTCAACGGTTCGACGCGTTTTCACTGTCGCTGTTCGCCACCGAAAACAACGAGAAACGGATCGAAAAACCCGCGACGAAGAAGCGTTGATGTATGTAGAAATTTTTCTCGTCGAGACCAGCGATATATCTCGATAATCAAGCCCCTCCTGTTGACGAGTATCCTTCCCTGTCGAACGTGACGTTCGTTGTCCAAATCGGTCGCGTGTTCGTGTCAAAGTTCAAATTAAAATGGCGACTCGCGTGCGAGAAACGTCGGGTGGCGTGGTCGGTAACATCGAACGAAGGATGCAAGCATATACCACTATGTCACCGCAGTCAGAAACGCTCGCACTGTCGCGCACACGTGCCCGAGCATGTGCACACTCTTGCGCGAGCATAGATACGTTTCGGTAGAATTGACCCGGATATAATCCGACGCGATGGTCCTGCAGCACAGCGGCAGGCCCTTCTCGAATCTGCTTCTCGGCCACTCGCCTCCGCTCTTCCGTTTCTACGGCCCTTCCGGCACGATGAGCCAGACGGCGCGCCGACCGGTAGTAGCCCATCGGTGTCCACTGTGTAGTAACTGTGTGGACTGTGCGGACTGCCAGCGGCCGGCAGGCTGTTGTGCGGTAAGTGATACGAACGCGAAACGGGTCAGCCGTTAAGCAGTGAAATCCCAGTCTGTCCGAGCAGTAGTCGATCGCCATTTTGTGTCCTGCAGCGTGGGCCACCACGTTACCACATTGTAGACGTTGTCCAACGGGAAGTTGTATTTAGCTTGTCGCTGTCGTACGTACGAGACGCCGTTTTATCGTCTTTTGGAAATTAGAGAGGTGTAGCGGCGAACGTCGTTCGGTAGATGGTATTTTTTTTTTTTGTATTTCGATAAACGTGCAAATATACTATACTGTAAGTCAAGAGATAGTCTATTCTATTCTAACCCTATGCTTATTTCCTGATGTTTCTTGATAAGATGCGATGAGGAGGCATATCAACGATGAAATATTATTGATGATTTAAATATTTGCGATTTCGTGAAAAGAGAAAAAGAAATTGTATAACAATCTACTAAGTTAAAGTAGCGGGAATGGGTAAAGATATCCTTTATTCAGAAATTATAAAAATTCGAACATTTCTGAGAAACGTTGAAAAACTTTTTTCATGCACTGTCAAAGCAGAGATTCTAGGATTTAAAATGGAATTAAGGAGACTGTTACATAATTTTCTTCTACAAAGTTAGCACAGTTTAAATTATCAACAATTTTTCATCGTTATTGATTCAATTATACTTTTTGTTGTGTCTTGTCTTTCTCAAATGTATAATGCTATACAACAAAATGTAAAGTTTCCTGTCGATATTTGTGGATGAAGAACTCGATGAATTTAAAGTTTTATTTATTTGGATTTCAAACGAAAGAGTCGCTGCAAGCAAATGGAAACTTTGGGCTCAAAAATGGCCCTAATAAATTCTTTAATTACTTGGAGAAACTTCGAAGCGATCCTAATGAATTCTTTAATTACCTTCGAATGTCAGCGACGTTCGTTTGAAGAACTTCTCGAGCAGCTGCTATACGTAAATTACTATTTCAAAAATTTCTCCATCAATTTCACAATCGTGTCACAATTGAACGATTGAAGTTCCGGCTATAAACGAAATCAATATCGCGTTGCTATATCTCACGAGTAAACTAATGGACATTCATACAAATTTATATTTACATAAACACGATTAAACAAATGGGACCCATGCAGAAATTCGATTCGTACAATATGAATATCACAAATGTCATATTTTATATACCTTTGCGTGCATGTATGTTATTTACCAATTTCTCACAGGTGCTTAAAAATCAGCGATCGAAGCACGTGTTTCTTCTATTCGATATCTATCACATCGCGATTGTTGCGTCTTCGAGAAAATCTTCGAAAACAATCGGAAGGAAGTTACGGGGAAATAATAACCGCTCGGATCGAGAAGAGGGAGAGAGAGAGAGACGTTGCCACCGCGACGAGACGTTCTAATAACGCGTGGCTCGGAGAGAAAAATAAAATAAAAAAAAAAAAAAAAAGAAAAAAAAAGAAAAAAAAAAGAAAAAGGACCAGTGAAATTGGCTATATACTTATATGTGTATATGTATATGTATATAATGTACGTACGTACGCACGCGTATGTATTCAGGATGCACAAAACAAACAAGACGAAGAAGAAGAAGAAGAAGAAGAAAAATGAAGAAAAACAGTTTAGCGGAAAAATTCTGCACAAAAAAACCGCGGCGGTATCACTTCTTTCTATCGGGAGGGGAGGTCAAAGGGGAGTGGTCGTACGTGAAATCGTGATCTAAAATATATATATATATAGATATATATATATATATATATATATATCGTTCGGGATATCAGTTGGATAAGCGTAAGAGGTTTCCCTTACTTTTTTCGCCCCTTTTCGCGAATTTTTCGCTTTTCGTCGTCTGCTGATTTACTCGGTCTCGTTGCCGGGCTTCGATAATGTGCACGCGCGTAAACGTTCTCGTTTCTTCTGTTTCGTTGCCCCCCCCCTTTTTTCCTTTTTTTCTTTCTTTCTTTCTTTCTTTCTTTTCTCTCTCATCGTCGAAGTCATATTGGTACTCGCCTAGCCAACGAGACCGCTAACGTGTAGGGTACACCGAGGATAAATTGATACCCATAGTTTCGTGCCACGTAGTTCGTATTTAAGAGAACAAAAGAAGAATAAAAGAAAAAAAAAAAAAAGGAAAAAAGAAGAAAAGTGAAAAAAAAACCAAAAAACTGAGAAAAAAAAAAGAAAACAAAAATGTTAGTGTCTTTATGCCCGTCGGTTACGGTGCACCCGGCACGGTGGAACTTTTGATTTCGAATTCCAACTCCGAAGAAGCTCTCGGGACGCGGCTCTCGGCGCGAATCTCGATCGAAAGTTCCGTCGTTTCGGGAATGTTTGATGAACGAAAATTGGGGGACACGAGGACGCGATGTCTGGAGCGAAGAAAAAGAAAGAAAAAAGAAAAAAAAAAGGGGAAAAAGGAAGTCGAAATTCATGGACACGCGCGCGCACACACACACGCATACACACACAAAAGAATAAATAGAGAGGGCAAGTCGGAGGTTTTTTGCCAGATGAACTCGAGGCTAATATCCGATTGGTTTTCCGAGTGAACGATTCGCATTTGTTGAACGAATGGTAATATTTTCGTACGCGGTGGGAACTTTTGATTGGAAATCCTCCGACGTTTTTTACTAACTTTCTAATAGGATGCATAGATATCTGTTTCGTTATTTCGAGCCGAGATGGTAACGAGGTAAGGGGTAAGCGAGGGAGCACGCGAAGAGAAAAAGAAAGAAAAACGATTATAAACAAAAGCTGTCTAATTTGATTAATGAACGATACCAGGTCACCCTTGGATTTTAATTTGAAGTTCCGCCAGTACGGAGGTACGGTACATATACACCGGGTATATAATTAATGGTGGTAACGTTAAAACGGTGGCAATTAGTCGAGTTGGAATGTATTATAACTGGTGGTGTGGTGTTAATTGAAAACGGAACGGGATAAATAATGATACTTGTTACCCTTTCACCGTCGAAAATGATAGATGTAATAATACGAGACGAAACGGGAAAGCAATCGATGCATTTTGTTTTCCTTTTCTTTTTCTTTTTTTTCTTCCTTTTTTCTTCTTCCTTTTCTTTCCTTTCTCGCGTACTCGAGACGCTCGATTCCATTCGAATTGCTCAAAATCTTTCAGATTGGGTGAACGAAAAAAAAAAATTCTCGAGAAGCTGAAAGAGAAAAAGAAGAAGAGAAGAAAAGAAAAAAAAAAACACACACACACACACACACACAAAGAACAACAAATTTGGCTGGTTACCGCCATTAAAAACGTTAAATAAACGCGTGTACATAGAATACAAGGATTCAAAGCGATTAGGGGAGAGACGCGGGAGAACACTAGAAACAATTTCGTTGGATTTCGATTTGTCGAGAAACAGCGCGCAGCTTGCACGGGAAACGTTTAATCAGCCTAGTGATAATCGTACAACACCGTATGGAATATGTATTTATGATTATATTGTACCGCATGATAATATCTAGTGCTAGTCCACGCAATCGTATAGTCGATAGGTTGTATCATACAGTCTGGAGATCGGAGGGACGTAACACGTTCATTTTCAAATTTACCAAATTACAATTGTCGAGATGATTTCACTTTCTTTCTCTCTCTCTCTCTCTCTCTCTCTTTCTTACCAAGACTTTGATCCTTTGCTTTGTAAATTGCAATTTTACACGTGACATCCCTCTATCTACCTATCTATCTATCTATTTATTTATTTATTTATTTACTTATTTATTTATTTATTTATTTATTTATGTACTTAAACGCAAACGAAATCGAACGTCCGTCCTCTGATCTCCATTCTATATGGCTTGAACTTAGAAGCAAAGCTGGTTGTTCCGAGAGCTTGTTCGTTTCTTCGATAGACAGCGTTTGCGCCGGTGGTCGTCGCCCTTGGCATCCTGGGATCCTTCTTCCGGTTCGGCGATGCTCGGTCACGTCGTGAATTTAATCCTTGAACGAAACGCGGCGAGGAGATCTTCCTCGATTGTCTTGCAAACGCTTATATACATACATTCACTACCGACAAAAGGAAAAGAAAAAAAAAAAAAAAAAGAAGAAGTTATACTGCCATTGTGATTATGATTATGATTATCCGTTGTCCGTTATATGCTGAATCTCTCGATTCAGCTGCACTCTGCATTGTTTCAACACTGCGTGAAAAACGATTTACGAAAATATATTGCTGACCTTTATACTTTTCGGATTGCCACGGATCTTCCGTTTTTTTCGGTGGAAGAGTTTCAAGAGGAAACAGGACAGTTTCTCTTCGTTAAATTCTCGATGGAAAGCGAGAGGCGAAGGATCGGTCGATCTCGATCCGAAATATGGACAAAAAAAAAAAAAAAAAAAAGAAAAAAAGACAGTACAAAGGCTACGTTAGATCAAGCGATCCGAACGGGCGGCGACTTCGAATGTGAGCGCTGCCAGGAAAAAAAAAAAAAAAAAAAGATATCGATAATTTTAATTGCTATTTATTAATCGACGAATTAAACGTGCGATTATTAATTACTGTATTAGTATTATTATTACTATTATTGTCATTAATACTATTATTATTCACGTCATTCTCATTATCGTTCTTCTTATTGTTATGATTATTACTGTCACCGTCATTACTATTATCGTTCGTTTCTTGAGTCCTCGCCCACGGAGCCATATTGAGATAAGGGAAGAAAAAANCCGCGACGAGACGTTCTAATAACGGGTGGCTCGGAGAGAAAAAAAAAATAAAAAAAAAAAAAAAAAGAAAAAAAGAAACGAACAGTCTAGCCGATGTAACGAGAAAAGGCGAGTTAAAATACAACAAAGCGGGCGGAGAAACTCAAGAATAATTGAAGGGCCGGCGCAAGCTGGGCGCGAAAGCGAACGTTATTAAACCCAGTCAGTCCGCTCGCGCGGCGGAACGTAATTAAAAATCTAATTTCATCGCGGCCACTCCGAACGTCCCGCCAGACGCCCGCCGAAATTATGTCCTCGTAATCGTTTCATACACAAATACCTAAATAATTGTCGTTTCCGCGTGGCGTCAAGCTCGCGCAAATTGCCTCCGCTGCTTTGCCCGGCCGCAGACAGTTCCGGGCCTGTCGGCAAATTAATCTCGGCTCGATTCAACGCGTCGTAAACGATCGTTTTATCGCGATCAATCGAGCGGCCAGTCGATCGTATTAATTTCGACGATTCGATGTATGTCTCGATCTTCGTCAATTTGTCTACACCAGCTGGTTTGGCCGACAGTTCTTGTTTAATGTGCGCGAGGAGAATTTCGAAATTCAAAGAAGTTGCTTTCATATTTAATAATGAAAGGAAGTTGGATTCATCATTTCTGATCGCGTCAGATGTTTATCTCTAACGTAGATTGTATTGGAAAAAGTTCAATATAAATGACCTTCTCTAAGGTGCTTTAGAAAATTCTCTTTTTGGAAGACTTAAATTGGAAGTGTTTCAAGACAAAGTTAGCACTTTATGATTCTCGATGGCAAGAACGATGCGTCCTATTATATGTAATTTGTAATTTTCGTCTATTCAAGAGTCGTGAGTCAATACGCCAAAGCCTGTAGGCGAAGTAAAAGTCAAATCGACCACAAGAGGCACCGCGGCGAACGGCGAAGAGTTTCAAAAAAAGGCAAACGAGATGTCCATAATTTTACACTTCTGTCGTAAATGTACCATCTATCGTGTCCATTGTATAAATCCGAACGGCAACCGAGATAATCCATAATTTCATACGTCCATAACTGCAGATGTATCGTCTACTGTATAAATTTAAATTCAAGAGAGAAATGGAACGATCCAACGTGAGATAATCCTCGTATCACAAATTTCCTTGTGCTCCGTCACTGTACCTGTGACCTTTCACGTACATATCTTAGTGTAAGCTGCTCGCCGACAGTTCGCTCGCAATTCGCAATTCAACCCCGTTTCCTAACGTTTTACGCGGGTTTGAAGTTTAAGACCAAGCGCGAGAATCTATGAGAAAGAGAGAGAGAGAGAGAGAGAGAGAAAAAAAGAGAGGAGAGTCGCGAAATGGATGGGTTTCACGGAGTAGATATTTTCGTTCTTTCTCCAAATGTTTTGCAAACGGCGGCCGCCAGCGCGAAGAATGTAAGGTAGTAACCCCTGGGTAGTACAACCGTGGCGCTGGCAGGCTGGGAGTGGCGCGACGCCGGTTGTAGGGGGATTGGCGGAGGATGCAGCCGCCGGGGTTGCCATATTCAAAACGAGCAATAGCTCGGAGCCAGCTACCGCTTATTTTATGGGTAATGCGTTTCGCCGTCGCGCTTTTATTTTTATTTTGTGATTTGCTACCGCAACGTATTACTCGACTACGGGCGTCGCGTACCGCGTGCGCACCGATACATATGTACCAGTACGTACGTGTATGTACACGCGTTGTGCGACCAGGCGCGTTTACATCCTCTCTGCGGAGCAATGCGTCCGCGTAACATCCGACCGACCTGCCAACTTTCGCCTCTTTTCGCCGCGCGATTTCTTTTTGCCCTCCGTCCGACCGACTAATGATCTCTTCTTCTCTCTTTGCTTTTTTCATCCACTCCCAAAAAAAAAGTTCTCTCCCTTTCAATGCGTGGACTCGAGAGTCGATCTCTCGGTTTTCGTCGGGACACACAGAAATTTCGCAAATCTCTTCCCCCGGCGAAACATTTTCCAGGTCTGGAGACCGAGCGGATTCTCCACGTTATCCATAGCCAGCGATCAAATTGCGATATTTGGTGTTCGTTTTTATTTTTTTTTTTTTTTAGTCTTTTGATAAGGAGAAGAAGGTATCGGGCAAGATTTGGATGGCTTTGCGATCAATTCTGCCTGTGTATGATAAAGTTGTGCGATTCTGCGAGATTGAACCTGAAGTTTCCTTCCGTCTCTTGATACTCGATAAGAAGAATTTTTATAAATGAATGAAGAACGTAGCGTTCGCGCACGGACGCGTAGTAGAGAGCGAGTTTGGGAACGTCTTAACCGAGAACACGACATTTTGAATATTTCGAAAATAGTTTCCAAGGAGAGAGCTACGAAGCACGTACTGTGTACGCGACAGTCTTAAGATAAAGTTTTCTTTATGGCGGCGAATTATTGCATTCTTATTTAACGAGATTTTCTTTAATATCTTCAAACACGGAGTCGGGTAACTTTACAGGAAACGTTTTCAGCAATTGAAGGAATAAAGTGAACGCGCATTTATCGACGATTCACAAAGTACTTACTTTCACGAATTTATACGTGAATAGTCGTAAATTGTCTCGATTTTCAAAAAAAAAAAAAAAAAAGTTTACAATTATAATCTTTTTCTACTATTTCAATTTATTTTTCATACTTCTACGTTTCAATTTAGAGTCGACGAGCTCTTCCATGTACAAAACGTAATCCTTTCAATCGACCCGAGAGTACCACAGTGAGAGCTTTAAAACACATTCGTGCAATATCCTCGATTACTAGTATCAATACGCGTATAATGAACTTATAAATCGTGTGAAATAAAGAGATATTATCCGTGGATAGTCTTGGAACGAATTTTTGGCAAAATGAAACTGATCTTTGTGGAACAATTTATCAAGCTACGCGAATTAACCGCTACAATAATTTCGTGCATTGTCGTTAGTAATTTCAGTAATTAACAAAATTAACTTTAGTCATTAAAAAACTAATCAAAGAGAGAGCATCTGAACTTGCCACAAACATTCTAACCCAAACCTTCTTCTCTTTCCCGTACGAAACGAAACAGAAAGTTGACAGAAAGGGTTACCGTTCTAGTTTATTCTCGCTCTCTTCGCTCAAATTCACAAAATTATTCACCGCGCCGTATTATACATACATTCCGTTCGAAAGTTGATACGATGCGAGTCGCTCGAGAGTGGAGATCGTTTGTCGAGGGGGGGCAGCTCCGCAAATATCGAGTGTTTATCCGAAAAATAATCGGCTTGGCTTCAGCCTGTTTGCCGTCGTCGCGGCGGGCGGATAAGACGGCGATTCGCGTCGCGTCGTCTCCGACGGAATCCCGAGCATCGAAATTTAATTTCAACTCGAGAGGAAGTCCCACCCTCCACCCTCGTGCCAGCGATCGCTTCCGACTACCGTTGCGCCCGCCCATTGTCCCGGAGCGTCGAAATTACCGGAACGTTTGGCTTTTAAAGAAGTTTCTGTCTCTCGGTGTACACTGCGCCATGTACCGTGTACTCTCCGCCGTGCCGTGTACCGCTCTCTGTGTACCGTGTGTATCGTGTACAGTGTACATACGGGACAGAACAAGCGTACGGTATCGTTCCTCCTCTCTCCACCCATCCACCCATCCACCCTCTCCCTCCCCCAGGCCCTGTTTAAACGGGACAAATAGAAATGGCAATAATACCCCGTGTCTTGGCAAGTATCGACCCTATCGGAGCCTCTCCGGAGACCGATATTATGTGTTACGAAGAAATGAAAAAGGGAACGTGGAGACTCCAGCTTGCACGCGTTGGAGATCGAGTAAAGAACGGTACGAAGAGAAGGGGAGAAAGGAGGAAGAAAGGAACGAACCGGGTGGAAAACGACTAGGGACAACAAAAGTACGTATTCTCGTGCGTCTCTCGACTCCTCGGATTTTGGTATGTACATATATATGTATATATGTAGGAATCCCGGCTTGAGATCCCAAATTGTAGGAATTTTGTTAAAGAATGGTTGTTTATTTTAGGTTAAATAAAGGAGATTTGTTTGAATGATGATTGTAAATGACGTTTTACACTATTTCCTTAATTGCTAAACTCGCTAGGCTCTCAACTCACTGTCTTCTCTCTTTTCACGGCTCGCTCACTCTGCTTCTCGACACTCACTCTGTTCTCTTTTGATTTCTCGACACTCGCTGTCTTCTTTTTCATCATCTGCACAAAATTCGTCATTCATACATACGTACGAACAAACGCGTCCATACCCTTAGTGTCTTAAGCGCTAGCCACAAACAATCTCAAGTCCCAGGCCTAACTTTCGCTACTGTTTATGCTACACCACTTGGGACGTCTGCAATCGTCGGGTACTGAAGAGAATTCTGGACCCTTTCCCAGAATTTGCCCATCCCACATATATTTGATCCCGTTTCCTTTCGAAGCGAATATTCTCTGCAGCCACTTTCCCCGTGGTTGTTTAAAAACAGCCATTGGTCGGAGACAACGTGAAACAACAAGAGAGATCGAAACGCTTTGACCGAACGACTTATTAGCGAAAATGTCGCGGGACGTCCGGTTCCGCAGATTCCCGATATATCCGATTTGGAACGCGTCACAGAAGGTCGCTGGAAAAAGGCCGGCGATTCGTTGGCTGACAGAATTACTTGAAATCGATGCCGGCTCTCATTAACGTAATACGCTAGGTTAAAGGTGGAGTGTAGTCGACGATGACGCGAAAGCCTAAAGAGATGCGAGTCGGCTCGAATTCTCGAAAATATCTTGCGACGCTGGAACAAGTTTTTGGGATGGCGAAACATAAATAGGATCGTGACTCAGAAATCACAGTACAGTGTGTACTATGATAGTCCTAAGTAGCTAGCAACAGAAGAAGCGCAATTATTCTCAGAGAATGTAGAAGAAAAACTATCGTTTTTGTCTGCTAACTTTGTATAGAATATTATATTTATATATATGCGACACGTGCAGTTGACTGTCGAATGAACTATGACCACTTAAGTCATCAAGTGAATTTAATCATGCTGTGTCAGGCTATTTTAAAAATTTCAAAGTAAATTACTTCTCAAATTTAGAATGTATATTTCATCTAATGGTACATCAGATTTAGCCGACTTCTCTCCCCTGGATTTATATTTAACATTGGACGTTCTATTTTAAATTTTGGATGTATTTAAATAACTACATCTGTCCTTTAACCTCTTGCGCTGGAATGACGTTGCGCGTGATATTTCCTCAGTTTTAAGTATATTTAAGTAAAGGCGAAACAAATGATAAATTTATTTATTTCAATCATTTCTATCCAGTGATATCATACCGACAAGTTCGAAAAGAAAGCGACGAATCATTGTACACGGTTTGATCGCTCGTTATGGTCCGCAATCCAGTTGCCAGCGCAAGTGGTTAATATCGTTGGTTTTATTTTTTTTTTATTGTATCGTATAACCAGTAAATAAACGTGTTTCATATTTTACAATTTTACGGTAAGTAGAATTCGAAAACGATGCAAAGACTGACCCTGCTGTATTTCTTCAAACTTGAAACATATCCCAAGTTTGGATTTTCAATTGATACGCACAATTTTCCGAGATTTACGTTGTAAATCTTTTTTGTCCGCTAGGCCGAGTGCGAGATTAAAGTGTAAAAATTCCAAAACCCTCGATTATATTTACAATAGGAGAACTTTAAATATCTCGGGGATGCATTGTCTCGCGAGACGCTTTCAAGGAGGCGACAATCCGCGGTTCCAAGTTGCCGCCTATCCAAGCAACCGAACCCGGAAATTGATTGTCCAAGCGAAATATTAATCTCGCAGCTGGCCTGTGTCGCGGTTTCAGCGACAGGGCCGGACGTCTGCTTTGACTGTCCTCTTAATTGGAAGATGAAACAGAGAGAGCACAGGGAAACCGTCCACCGGAGAGAAAATAATTATTCAAGGTCGAAGGGTCACGCGCACTTCCTCACCGCCGGCCATTTGTCAAATCCTGATGAACTCCGCGCCACGCGTCACGGAAGCCGCCCTCATGAATTAAAGAGACGGCGACGACGACGACGACGACGATGATGACGATGCCCGGAGAATTTCGCGTCTCGAGCATTGTTCCGAGTTTCGAGTTTGCGGGCTGCCAGTTATCGAACTCCGAGAATGCACTCCAAATCCGGAGCGCTCGCGGCCGTCACGGATCCTTAAAGACAATTCGTCCTTCAATTACTCCGCCGGCAACTTTCGCCGACGTAAAAATAACCCGCGCCACGGACTTGTCGCGAGAGGGGCAGAGAGAACGAGAGAGAAACACGGTGGTGGTTCCAACCCGAATTTTTCATCGTCGGCGAACATTATTCGAGAACTTTTTCAACTTAAAGACGTCGAAACGAACGAGCAGAAAAAGATGCTTAATTAAGGTTTAATTCAGCGCCCTCCTCCTTCTTCTTCTCTTCCTCCTCCTCCTCCTCCTCCTCTTTCTCTTCCAAGTCAGTCAGACTACTTTTTCTTGGCTCGTGACGTTGCTCCAATTTTTGTTCCCGGCTGACTGCCTGGGTCTAGATGCGTCTAGCCGCGCAATATTTCACCGACGGATTTTCCAAAGGGGCAGAGAAGAAAAGGGGAGAAAAAGAGAGGGTAGAGAGGAAGAGAAAGGAATGGAAAGTCGGTTTTGACTGTAGCGCCTCGGTGAAACTGGTCGCGGAAAGGTGCAAAAAAAAAAAAGGAAAAAAAAAAGAGAAATTGCAAGTGCGATTTTCCCGCGGCCTAGCAGGCGTAAATTTATGCGGCAAACTTTCGCCAGAAGCCGAATACACGCGGATGAGGGAACAGTTTATCCTCTGGTCTTGGACATTACCTGAAATGTATTTGGTCCGTTTGGAAATCGATGATCTCGCGTCGATTCGATCGAGAAAGTGTTGTGAAATTCATCCGCAACGTTGCGTGTCAAGAGTTGTCGCTGCGTTTTACTTGTAGTTGAGATCTGGTAAAGCGAGGAAGATAAATTGCAGCGCGATCGTCACGTTGACGAACAAGATTGACAATTAAACGACTCATTATTCAATTTCAGAGCCTCGTTTCTTCTGGTGGATCTCAGCGTTGCAGAGATGAACGTAGCAATACCATTGTGTAACAACACGCGTAATTAATGCTCCCGTGTACGGGTGAGTAACAACTGGCTCATGGATCCTATAGATTCGCCGGAGAATTAACAATGACGGATTGAACAATCAGACTGGGAGCAACGAATTAGACGAATCACTCTTACAACGTAACAATTTGTCGTGCGAGACAAATAATTTGCAGTTGTATACGATGGAAGATATCTTCCAGAAGAAGGATCGTTTCCTATATAAATGTGCAACGTTACATTTTTTTTTTTTTCTGCTGTACGTGTAAGCCATTTGGTTCTTAATTCAGGATCAGTTCCGAGTAATCGCGTTTCGCAGTTAAATATCTTTGAATTGTTACGTCGCGCAAATTTATTTTCTTCGGCTGAAAAAGTTAGGCAATCGTCGATGAAGAATTTAACAGTTTAGAGAAGGCTAAGAAGCGAAGGGTGACGTGTGAAACGTGAGAATACAGGAAAAATGAAAGAGCCTGTTAGCCGAAAACTCTTCTTCCAAATATACTTTCACATCTACGAGGAGATTTGTCTGGAGAAATTTCTGAAAATTTCGCCTCCCATTTGCATCAGTGCCTGTTCTAATTTTCGCGAGCTTGAAACGAGCTTGTACATACGAAAAAGAGAACAACGTCGGCTCATGTCGTATTTGGATTTAACAGCAAAGAAAATGTAATCCCAATGTGTATTGCGCGTTTATTGGATTCGCGTCGGATCAATAATTGAAAATATTTCCCTCGTCGTACGATCGAAAAAATGCAATTGCGCGATCGTTAAAATCATATTACCGAAATAAGTATCCAGCTATGTACTCAACACAATGATAGCTTCGAGCATGTGCTCCCAATATCCGGATCGATAAAATTCATCTCGCGAGTTACTATAAAATATTTACGATCCTCGCGAGTCGAACAGTTATAAGATATCCAGCGGTGTAATGCTATTATCGTGCTTGGTTTAATCCACGTCCGAACAATAATAACGACGGCGGAATGGATAATGTAGATCAAGCCCAACTTAAATCCAACACAAACACAGCTTGCACCAACTCAAACCGATCACGAACGCTAGAAATAACAACGTACAATAATACTTTAGTGGGAGACTTTCTAAGTTCGGCGTTCGATTAGCGAAATTTTCGGATGATGGAACAATCACTTTCCGCGAAGATCGAGAATCCAATTGTTTAAGAGTGCTATACACTTTTACGAAAATTATTTATTTTGTTATTCAATTGTATGCTTCAGAGCAATAAAATAATTTCCTAAGTACTATTATTAATTTATTAGTACTATTATTATTAACCTGTTAACCGCGTAATTAAAATTAGAAGACAGAGTGTAAATGCACCTATTGTAAAATTCAATTAAACTATAACAATATATGTAGCTCAAATTCATCAAAATTATTGTTCTGTAATTTCTTTATTGAGAAAAAAAGAATAATAAAAAAAGTTCAATGTATAGGAGGAACAGCTACATGTTCCAATCAATCTATTTCAGGATGAACTTTCAAATAAATTAATACCAACGATTTGCAAAGTGTACAATATCCTCTCAAATAAATTTCTTTATCCTTTCGATATTTTCTCTCTTTTTCTTTCACTGTAGTTCAAAATATCTTCAATTTACGAATATCTTCTAGCTTTCATTAAACTTTTAGCAACAAAGAGCAAAAGAGCAGTATCCGTTCCCGCGTAACGAGCACACTCCTCAGACATAAATATTCCCTTCGAATAACAAAATGTTCAGATAGTAGAACGTTCGAATATTAAAGCTATCTCGTATAATGGATACGGGACCTTTATTTCTTCTTCTCATTTATTATCCACGCTCCGGTAACGCGTGCTTCCGCCAACATTATTTCAAACAGAGAACTCCCGTTTTTAAACAAACAAATCAATCGATCCTTACGAACGAAATAAAAAAAAAAAAAAGAAAAAAAAAGGGGGAAAAAGTAGAAAAAATTCAAACAGAAAAGAAACGGACGGGGAAAATAGAAACGTGAAACGAGCCGCAAGGTAAACGATCGGTGCTCCGCGTACACATACATACGTGCACACGATCGAAATCCATCGTTTAAATCGACGAGCATAAACGCGATTGCTCTTTGTTACGGTATCGGGCACGTGCATTCATCCTTTGTAGCTACGATTTGCTTTGAGTGCAGCGGTTATCTTCGACGCGAAATGGCTCGCTAAAGCCAAGTTGCCCCGGCCCGTAATACAGTGGGATTCGCTCGAGATCCGCGAAAATCCGTCAAGATTCGCGAAAGTCCACGCGCCGGTGTCGCTCCTCCATGAATTAAAGATCGGCGATTCGCGAGAGCGTGGAAATACATACGAGGTTTCCACCTCGGAATGCGGCCCGGACTCATACGCGAGATATTTTCTCGTGAGAAAAAAAAAAAAAAAAGAAAAAAAGAAATCGAGGAAAGAACGAAATATCCGTTGAGAAAATTGTCGTTGAAAATTTATCAACCACGTGCGCCTGCACTTCGGCTAATTTCTGCTCACTTTATTTACTAAGAACAGGATGTATGTATATATGAGAGGGTCATTTCGAAAATTTTAGAAAACGTTTGCACCTTACGAGTTGCTGTACGTCGAGCAGCAATTGAAATATTAAACTGTCGTGCATGAAAATTTGACTTTGTTTCAACGATCGGCTTTTTTTCTTGTTAATTTTTTATTAATTATTAATTCTTCATTATTTCTTTATTAATTATTAATTCTTCATTAGTTCTTTCTTTTTAGTTAATTTTCTGCGTTTCCACACTTTTCCCATTCACTTTTAACCCTCGCGTAGCCGACACCGGGTCACCGTTGACCCAGAACTCGCGCAGTGAAGAAGCAAAATATTTCAGACAGATATTTCTGGAAATTTTAGCTGAAGCATTATATAAACATAATATAAACATTATTAGGTAACATCCTGTACCAAAAAGTTAGGTGCAAAACAAGTATAGAAAAAATTCAACTATGAGGTCGAAAGTGACCCGGTGTCGGCTCATTTAAGTCGGCTAACCGAGGGTATAATAATTAATAAATTGAGACGAGAACATGGCATACTTTATACATTCCTATACTACATATCGTGAATTATCGTGTACGAAATGGCGAAGAGTCACATTTACTAACGAAACGACTAACTTAATCAAACAAATAACGTGCTAACAATTTTCTTTAGCGTAAAAAACATCGATAAAATTTTCCATCCTGGAGCGCGAATACTTTCCAGTCTACTTCCGCTTTCTCGTCGCGAGAATCCCACGCTCGCGAGAAAGAGGATCTCGCCGAAACCGCCGAAACTCGGCGCGATCGTTATCGAATTTAAATTGTACGCCCCGCGGATCGCGAGAATCACGAAACTGGGGTGGAACTCGGCCCCATTATTTCAGCGAGGGAACCGCCGGTTTCCGAATCGAGCCATCAAGACGCTGGCCTGCACCGCTTTTAATTAAGCGGCGAGCGAACCAGGCCGGTCGGGTTCAACCGTCACTCGGCGGCGACCGATTGTTATTATCGTCGCTAACGAGTAATTTGTTTACTCGGGACGATATAATTTAGAACCCGTTCGGCGGGATCGGATAATCCGGGACGGTTTCGAGGTGGTAGGGGACGAGCGAGGGTGGAGAGCGAATTGCCGAGGTGGTTGGTACGGGACGGGCTAGCCAGCCCAGTGACGTGACAGACCGCAATCGCTTTACATATTCATGATGTAGCTTCGTGGACGTGCACCGCGAAATCATAGAATTTCGCCGCGCTGGCCTGCTCGTCCATTCGCCGGATTGTTCCAGAAACGTTCGAGGCCTACATCCGAGTGCTGTTGCGAAAGCACATCTTCTTTCGTTTCGTGCTTGTTGCCGCGAATATCCTCGGATGATACTTGAGATGACAGAAAGATCGTCTGTCTCGACTCGCGGATGCTTCGATAACGACGAGATGGCGGGTCAATTTGACTTGCGGCGAAAGGAGCTGACCTAATTGATCTTACCGAATGCTGCACGTGTTACAGCTCGTCCGTTTGCGATCGACGAACGTTTTTTATCTTCCTTCACACAGTTGTTTAAAGGATGATAATCTTTGTCGAAATTAATATTAATTTCTTAGTAATTTATTTCAATTATTATCATTCTAGGGGATGAGTCTGTGAGGAAAGAAATAAGTCGAAATGTTTTGCCTCCGAGAGGATCAAGTTTGAATATTTATCATACATAGTTTAGTAGCATACTAAGTTTAGTTAACTCTGAACCTGATGGAAAAGAACAAGCGAAAATTGAGCTACGAGGTTATACCAGTTTCCAACGAAACGTACACCGAGCCTATTTTCTTGGAAATGAAACTTTAAATGAACAAAATTTTACTCTGCAGAAATCTATGTTAGACTAATCTCCCAATTAATTATTCTTTTCTCGTCACGTTCGATAAATCTTCAAACTCCATTCGCTCGACGAAGCCAAGCATGTTGAAAAAGAATTTTATTTTTTACTTTCGACAAATATGAATATGTATTTTAATATGTAGAAAATAAAACTAAAATTTAAAGTCATCATCGTCGTACTCTACTTTCACATTTCACGGATTAATCTCGCCGCGTTATAATGCGGTTTTAACGAAAGCTAACAACGATAAAGCGTGTCTCCGATAAAGAGAGAGAGAGAGAGAGAGATAGTAATAAAAAGACGATAGAAAGAACCGTCATAAGGAAGAAGCACGAACGAATCGCAGGGTGAACCGATCGCGCGTCTGGATCCGAGCCACCGTGATATCGATTCGGTTCTTAAAGCGTAAAACGGGTCGTCGACTTTCATCCTTTTCCGTTCGACACTCAGGAATTAGGGTCGGCGAATCCTTTTCCAAGCGAGGAACTCGAGAAGGGCCTGAAAGCCGTCAGAGGACTCCGGGGGCTCTTTTTTACGATAAATTTCACCGAGTGCCGGGCTCGGGTCAATCGTCTCGTCGACCTTCTTATATCTTCCTACATCCTCAGCTAGGCTAACCTTGTACTTAACCGAGCGTCCATTCGTCTCTACGGCTAATAGGCGTTCCCAAGATGCATCAGTCCGGGTGATGCGAACGTTGCTCACGAAGAATGAACGCTCGTCACGCTTCCTCCTCGCGTTTGAAATTTACAAAACATTTCGCAGAGGCTATTCCGTTCATTTCGGTTAGTTTAGTCCTCGTCCTATTTCGTGCTGATGATAAATCCTCAATCAACGTTACCTTTTTACACTTGAATCACGTTTGTTAGTAAAATTTATCATATTACGAATCTTGCAACAAACTTTGTGACTTTCAAATTGCATCGCGCGCAATTATTGCGGTGACCAATGGAGATATCGTCTTGATCGAACGTGACACGAACTTTGACAACTTTACAGTCGTTAGAACTTCGTGTTTTGAGACGTGGTATTATCAGTGCTTTGCACGAGGTATCGACATTAAATTTCTGATTCTTACAGCGCTATTTTTAAATTAATCCTACTTTCAGATTAAAAAATTAGAATATTCTAATCGAACGTGAAACACAAACTCTGAAAATTTCACAGTTTAAGCTTGTTAAAACTTAATGAAGCGAAGCCGTTACGTTTCGTTCACTCGAAACAAGCGTTCGTTCACCGAACAGATCGTCCAATATATATATCTAGCGATAGATACGCAATCCCTGCGAATTTCTCTTTATTTTCTGTCATTCAGGATCGTCGATCCTCTAAAATCCGCTGTTACACTCCAACCTTTCACTCCTGCCAATAAAATGTAAATACCTTTCTACGTGCTAGACAGACGCACTCGCACTCGGAAGAGAATCAAAAAAGAGAAAGACACAAATTTCCCACCGCGATACCCTCCTCCCTCCCGCCGGTTTCACGACCCGCTCGCTGGCTGACTGAGATTTCGGTCGATTGCACGGCACCCCGAGACCGGGGCAAATTTCGTTTTCTTAAGCCGTTCGATTAAACAAGCGAGGACGCGTTACGCCCGGCAGGAGCTCGGCAAGTTTCCCGAGAAAGCTTGGCTTTCGGGGACGGGGTAAAACGGTGGGAAATTCAAAGGATACGACGAGGCGAAATCGGGCGGATTCGTGGAGAAGGAGCCTCGGGGATAGCGAATAGGTCTATCGGTTGATCGAGCCGTGGAGCTCGTCGCTGGAGCAGTCGAAGTTGGAGCGAATCGAAATGGTGGCCTCGAGGTGGCTGAGCATGCGGCGAAAAGGGGGCGAAAGTGGGAGGTGGTCGTGGAAAAAAGGAAAGGAAAAGATGAAGACGCCGAGCGTGGGTGGAATGGACAGAGGGACGAGCGATTCAGGTGATAGGGAAAGAAAGAAAAAGAGAGAGAGAGAAAGAGAGAGAAAGAGAGACAGACAAACGGACAGACAAGAGAAAGAAAGAGGGAGAGAGAGAGAACGAGAAAGAAAGAGAGAAGAAAAGAGAGAAATGCAACAAAGGAGCGAGCACCGCCACTCCTCTTTCAAAGTATTTCTATGACGTTGCCGCGTTTCGTGGTTCATTAGTGAAAAAGGGTTTCCCTTTTGTTGGTCGCGATACCATTGCGAAATGCTCCCCGGCACGATTCTCTATCGCCGTCTGCGCAGCCTTCTCGGCCATTAGTCGTTTATTCGAAGCAACTATTTTGTCAGATGCTCCCGAAAATTTCGATGATGGTGGGCACGGCCCAGGCCGCGAGCGTGTGCCTCGCGACGTTTACAATCGTTTCATCTGTTTGGCTCCACGCTCCGTCGTGCAAAGACGATGAATCTCGTATCACGTGATGCGCGAGGGATAGTTTCTTTCTCGAAAGTTATCCATTTCGTAGAAATTCACGAACATTGACATAGTTTCTTCTCGACATAGTTTTCGAATAGAATTCAATAATCTCTTAAGTGATAACTAATTCAAAAATTAAACGACACCTCGTAATCACTATGACAGTATATTCGTAGTCTTAACAACGTGTCTCGTCCGCAAGCGAATGATTCTCCGCGAAAACCTCAATTTCCTCGTCGTTCGCGGATATTTATCGTAAAGCAAGAGATCGATGGGTTGGAACACCGTAAACGTGGGTAATTCGGTGCTCGTCGAACGGCGTAAATGGATGAAAAATAAATCTGGTTGAAAGAAAAAAAAAAATCGCTCGTAAACAAGCGCTGATAATTCACCCCTTTCTCTTCCACTGCCTTTATACCCGATAGATGGGTCCCTTCTTTTTTTTCCCCCCCGTGAAAAGAACCTAACCCAGGTGGGTACCAACGTATAAACGCGATTTTCGAGAGGGATCGTTCGAGCTGAACGTGATATGAAAGAGCGATAGCAACCGAGGGGGAGGGGGGAGGGAACGGGAGACGCAAATGGATGGTTCCCGCGTTTCCGTAGGCGGAGCCCCCGGGGGGCAGGTGAAGCGTTGATCCGGCGCTGGATCTAGGATAGAGTTCCGAGTCCGAGTCCGAGTACGAGTCCGAGCCCGAATTCCCGAGGATTCGACGGGGGATATCGCGATAGCCCCGGTTTTTTGCAATTAGCAAAATGGCAGGGAACAACGAGAGGCAGCGCGCGAATGAATGCGCCCCGCACCGAATGTGTGCCATTGTGCCGAATGGCGCAGCGGCGCGCGCGCGCGCGTCTATATCACGCGATAATTTCTCGAGTGCACACACGCCGCGTTTCGGGCCGGGCACACCGTCGCTTCGGCTTTTCTATCGGCCAATCCTGGAAACACACCGTGCATCGAGCACCTGGCCTGTTATCGGCCTGCAAGTGGCCAGGCCTTCCCGGAATTTTTGGTATAAGCGCGCCAAACTGGCCAACGGGCTCGAAAATCCAAAACGAACAGAAAGTCCGACTCGCCTGGCTGTCTGCTCGTCTCCGGCTGGTTTCGTTCGATCTTTCCGTGAAAACTCCCGGCGATCATCGGCGAGAGGATCTATTTAACGCAGTTTCGTCAATAAATATCGAGAGACAGCTGCTGGAGAACGTTTCAACAACGGGCTGTTCGCGATATCGAACGTGAAATAAAATTTTCCACGCGAGGAGAGAGCACCTGGCCGACCGACGTTGATCCAGGATTTACCAGACGTGGTATCGACGAGCCCATTTTGCAATGACCTACTCCGTTAGGCGAGCGTGGAAAGGCAAAGACAATCGCGATAGCTTGAAAGGTTTCCCGCTCTTCGGTTTCTGATTATCTCGTTTAACCTTTGACCTTCTACAATTTCTGTGACTTGAAGATACCCGCATTTCGAACGGTTCATTTATAAGAAATTGCCAGTTCTGAGGTTTCAAGTTGATTGTAAGTAAATTTTGACAGACGGGGTATTAAATGTTTTAGATTCTCATTTTACAGCTTCTTCTATTATATTTTTGGGAGGCATCTTTTAGAGTTCTAAATAGTTCTAGAGCAATTCTGAAGAAGCAATGATTTCAGAAAGATTCCGAGGAAGAAAAACTGAAGTAACGCTTCAAGATACAACACACCACTGAGACTTCCGATTAAACGCAATTTCTACTTTGGAGTATTTTAAAGAACGTTCGTCTGGAATACACGTGACCCACTGGGAGCAAAAGAGTTAATTATAACAAGTTACGCTCCGAGGAAACTTTTCGGTAGATAGATATGTTGGCAACATACCGCAGAAACATACCGACTGAAGAGTTTAATACTTGTTACCCTTTTACATTTTCCTCGAGACTCGTTCAATTTATTGAAATTGAAACAAGCAGCCTTCTTTCTACTCGATCTTAACGACGTTGTTTCGTTCTCCCATTCTTCACTTACATTCCTTTGTAGTTAGAAAGCATCTCGAGTATTTAAATGAAGCACAAAAAGAAGAATTCTTATTCGAAGTTCCATGTTCAAACATCCTCTTAAAATATTACGAACTTAAACCTGCTTAAACTTAAATACGTATCTATTCGAACAGGGCAGTTACTTCGAAACTTTGCTCGCGACGTACATAATCCGAGGCAGTAAGAGTTAATTAGAACACGGATTACGTGTTCCCACTTACGCACTCTTCAGACCAACTTTTTCACAGTCGGGTGAACCAACGCCGAAATACTGGATTCGGTGTTTATCTCCCAATGAGATCCCTTCCGCGACCCATGGATGCTTAATCGAAATTTCGTAAATCGGCCGGAGAATTACGAGAATCCATTTGTCGACGTGGCCCGAGATTCGAGCCGGCGTTGCGCCACTGCGAAAAGCAGAATTGTGTAAGCGACGATCAGCTTCTAATCTGGACCGTATAACGACGCTCGAGGTCGCGAACGCGCGATATTTCGTAATCGCGAAATGTCACGGAGAGTCCGCGGCAAGCGGAATCAAATTTCAACCTCGTCTGAGCTAACTTTTCGCTTTCACGCGAATCAGTAGTTCGACAGCGATCTTATCGTTTTCATATTTTCGCGAATTTCCGGCGCGATTGGGGAGGAAGGCGGGAAATCGGCTTTTCGCCGAATAATGACGGAGAAATTGAATTCATCTGGGTTATTCGATCTAGAATTTCGCGTGTTTGCAGCAACGAGGCGGCCGGTAGTCGAACGGTAGCCTATTCCCTTGCGACAACACAGCGGCAATTTACGTCGGTTTCGGGAGGGTGGAAATTGGCAATTACTAATGCGTGACCAATCCCACGGACAACTCTTGCCAACAACCCTCGCGCGCCCACCGAGCCGCAACAATCTGGGCTGCGCGCCGAGAGTTTCGCAATCCGATCGCCCCGATGGAACCACCCTTCCCCCCTCGCCGCGACTGGTTCGCCGACGCGATAAAAATGAAACGGTAAGCAACTTTCTGACGGAAGTAAACGAGTTTTCTCTCTGCGAGGGTGGAGAGGGAGACGAAAGAACGACGAAGGTGACAAAGGAATGGAGAGAGACGAAAAAATATCGGCAAAGAGCAGGTAGTGTTTCTTTTTTTTTTGAGAAAAAGTAGAAAAAGCATTCTGATTTTCATCCCTCTTTAACGTTTTGACTCTTCAACTTCTGATTTTTTTTTTAAATAATCTTTTAAACGCGATGATAATAAATAAATACTACAATACTTGATATGCTACAAAATGGAAACTGGAGTATGCCTTAAATATTAACAATAAAACAGTTACGAAAAATATTGGACAATGTGAATTGTTGCATCATCTCTGAAGAGTTGAGTCTATAATTTTCATCAGGCGAAAATAATGGACGATGGATTAGTGTAGTAAGATGGAAATATTATTAGCAAGAAACAATTTTCAATGAGGGAAAGCATTAATCTGAAAATATAGGGTAAATAAAATATCACGTCGTAAACTGACGTGGTGGTTTTTTAGAAGTTTGAAATTGATATTTGGTCTATCCAAATCTATTGCTTGCTGTTTTAGGTAGGAAAGAATGTTAATTACAACCATTTTTCTAATATTAGAAGGAAATTAATTGTCAAATAATACACAAATGACAAATTAGTAATAATCTTTTCTTCTGGATACATGTTAATTAACTTGTTAAATAACTTGTTGAAATTTTCTTTTATTTGCTATTATAATCACAGTCTTAGTTTATTATCTGTGTGTATTGTTTAACCGAGACTAATAAGTTTAGTTATCTTCTCATGAATTTACAGTTTTCATTAGAAGATGATTAATGTTATTTTTGAGACGAGAAAAGAACGCGTGATGTATTAGGTATGTATTGCAACAACGTGGTTCTAACAAGATAACAAGCAAAAAAAAAAAAGGAATAAGCGAAACTATACGAAAGAAAATTACTTGATCCGAAAAAAGTAGGCGGAGAGGAAAATAGAAGAATACTTGTAATAGAAGAGCAAAAAACAAATTCTGGAAATTCAGTAACACCTTCACAGTTAAAAACGGGAGCGGAATTTTTTTTCTTTCAATTATCTCCACATATTCACTGGTGTCTCTAAATGTTCTACAAAAGTTAACTCCGTGAATTAAAGCGTAGAAAAAAAAAACTGACGGTCGTAAATGTTACTTTGAAAAAAAGTTTTAATTATATATCTATAATTATTTCTCCTCGTGACAAAACGTTGATTAAAATAAGATTCCTCCTTTAAAATAAATACTAATTGTATCGCGAATGTGCTCGTACATTTGTAAGAATTTTTATGAATTCCAACGTTTTCATGAATACATTACGCATGTACGAGGTAAATTTTAATGGATTATATTTAAAAAAAAGACAGGCATACTGAAAACAATTAAACCGTCAAAATTTCTTGAAAAACAAATAATTTTCAGGCACTTTACAAATACTGTAACACATTTTTTTATACAGAATATACAGTAGAGCACAAAAGAAAAAAATATTTATTATTAAAATAATTATAATAGTTTATTGTTAAAAAAATATTATTCTAGCCACTAAGAGAAACTCTGAACTAAATCTTTTCGTGTTTGCAAAGATAACAGAATGATTGGGACGATAGAAATATCCTAATAAAAAAAAAAAAAACCCGCGTATTCCTGTCGTTTTACTCGATGGTTAAAGGGTTAATTCGCCATTGCCCAACGTTTCACGTCGCCGCCGTGCTCGTCAGTCTGTGTGTCCCCTCGCGTCATCGCCACGAATGGAATAAAATGGAATAAAAGCATCTTTATCGATGAAAACGTAGCAACTGTTATCACAGTCTATCGATCGAACTGGCGTGTGGCGCCAGTTAAAAAGAAGACGAACTCGACTCGACGACGAGCAATTTTCCCTCTTGTACCTCGTTTCTGTACCTCGAGTTACGACTTTCCCTTTGCGCAAGACGCGGCACCGTCTTTGTACATATTTGCGTAATCTCGTTGTTGTATTAAAGAAGAGCATCCGCCTCGAAGATTGTTTTTTTTTTTTACCTCGCGAGGAAGCAACCGCGGCGATCTATTCTCCGTTTGCACGGACCGTCGTTTTACCGCTACTGTTAAGGAGTTAGGCGTACCACGAGTACGTTAAAATTGATAACAATCGTCTGCAGTTTCATCCCGACTTTTAAAGCCCCGCGGCAAAGCCACTTTTATGGCTTTGAACAACCGCGCTAATTAATAATAATTTTCGAGCGTAAGGTCACGTTGTAAGAGCATTGCATTTATGTCTCTCTTGGTACCGTGCAGCTTTTTCTCCGAAGCATTTTTCTTTTTCCCTTTTTTTTTTTTTTTCGTGCCGTTCGTATTTTCCCGGATATTCGACCATTTGAGTTTAAATGGAAACACTTGAATATTTCGTTCCATTGTCCCTCGTCTTTTATACACCGATGTCTATTTGTTATTTCTTGCTGGCGGAATTACACTTGAAGTTGTCCATTTACAGTTATCCTTTGTTTGAAATTGTTTCTTAAACTGAGTACTTTTGTGCGACGTAAAAAATAAATATATTGTACCATTTCAAAGAAAAACAGAAAATTGTTGATCTCAAAATTTTATAGAAAAGGTGATTCTATATTGTTAAACGTGTCTCACGAGACAGTCTAATCCTAATCTTTTTCTAAATCCATGACTAACAAAAATAATTTAATCACACTGCAGTTTTATCCGTTTAGGTCAGTGAAACTACTATGTTAAACAGTATCGCAATCAACGGCACGAAAAATCTCTCGAAGTATTTTATTCGTGGAATTTAAAAATTCCCAGAATTTTATTAGCGCTCGGGATCGGCAAAAGCCACTTTAATTGCTCTGTATACACAGAGCTTGTACTTCGTATTCTACGCAGCACGTAAATAAGTTCAAAAAATACCATTCCTCTAAAGGTATGTACATAACGGAAAAATAATTGCCGCGCTATCTCCTTCTTACGAAATAACTTGAAAAACTAGAATTTCGGCGAATTTCGGTTACAGGCGGCATTTTATACAAACTTGTCGCTACGGGATCCTCCATAAACGTAGAAAAATCCGCTGAAAACCCCGTAGCCGGGCGTGTAGGTTGCAACGGGCGTCCTCGCGGCCGATGTTCGCGTTTCCGTGAATCGAAGTGGCGTCAGGCCTTCGGGACTCAAAGTCGAGCTATTTCAACGACGCGAGACGTATACGTACGATACGTACGTACTTGCATAGGAAATCAGAGCGAACGCCGCGATCTCTCGAACGCGACGAAGCTGAAGCTCGCGAGGGCACGCGCGTCAGAGCGCGACGTTAAAGCCGGCTTTACTTAGAACCGGGCTTCCTACGTCTACGATGCATATTTATGAATCGTAGTCACCGTCCTCCTCGTCGTCGTCGTCGACGTCGTTGTCGCCGTTGTTCGTTGTTGTCGTCGTTATCACCGCCGCCTCGATGTTAAAACAGCCCAGCCTCGAACGCGATAGCATCGATTAAACGTCATTTAACAATGTCTCCCCTTCTCTCTCTCTCTCTCTCTTTCTCTCTCTCTCTGTCTGTCTTTCACACGAGTCGCGAGAAATATTCCTCTTGGAGGAGAATCGACGGCGGCCAGCCAAGTTTCGAATCTTCTCGGGGTCTCGCTCTCGTCACCGTGCGCTCGCGACTAAATCTTCGCCCGAGAGAGCTGGCAGATTCGCGGTAACGCAATTAAGACGGGCAAACGGGAGCTAACTTTTCGCGAAACCTTGTTATTGCTCTCGTGTAAATCTAGTTCACGGCGGCGGCGGCGGCGCCGCCGAGAAAAAGATTGCGTCGTGTATGCCCGGCTTTTTCTTGCGCGACGACGCGCCGCCGCGTTAACCACGTTCCGCAATTATCGTCCATTGTTGCGTTTATTCCCGCGGCTTGGAAGCTAAAGCGAAGTCGACGAAACATTTTTTTAATTTTCAATTTGGCCGCGTGTTACGTGCGTCGCGTCGCGTCGCGTCCCGTCGCGTCGAGCAACTCGCTCGGAAGAGAGGCACGAAGCGTCGTCCAATTGCACGGAAACTAGAGCGAGAGAGAGAGAGAGAGAGAGAGAGAGAGAGAGAGAGAGAGAGTCGTTGGAAAGACAGTCGCTGGCTGCACGATCGGAGCGAGGTGAATTTCGCGAAGCGACGATACGCCGAGGGTGACTAAGTAACCAGCGTGTACGCGAAACCGAATTGAATTAGGAACTTTCCGCGAGCACATGCTCGAATTTGCATAAACGCCGCGAACTCACCTCCGCTACAAGCTCGAATCCGCTCTCGCGCGGCCTCGTCCGTGCGTGTTGTCGTCGCGCTCCGCTGTGTAGACGTGCGCGCCGGTTAAATCCACCGAAATGGCCTGCCCGCACACACCGCTCGAGAAAGCAAAAGAGAGAAAGAGAGAGAGAGTGAGAGAGAGAGAGAGAGGGGGTGCTTGCGTAGCCAGCTATCGCTTTCCGCGCTTCGTATTCTCGTACGTCGGTACGCGGCCTGCGTTCGCCGACGAACGGAAAATTAATTAGACGCTTTTTGCCGACCCCGCGCCGAGGAAATTAGCGGCTCCGAATCCTTTAGCTAACGATACCCGTGGAGAAGTGCGTCTCGCGTTTCTTCGAACAGTTGTCCCCCAATAAATTCCAATGAAGTCGGATTTGGTTGTCACTTTGAAATTAGGATTGTTTCTTGCTCCATTTTTTTTTTCTTTCTGTTTTTAAATTTAAAAATAGCTTCGGTAGATGAACATGCAATTAGTTGACTAGTTGATTATCTCCCTGGCCGATGCCTGTTTGCAGAAACGAATTATGATATTTTTTATACATTTCTTTATATTTCGATTTACATCGTCAGTTTTTCATACGTTCTTACTCGTAACTGAATTTAACAAATATTATTTCTTTATACGTGTGTTATTATATTGTATTGTGCAACATTGCATTCGTATTATATTATATGTTTTCTCGTTTTGTTTATAACTCGTAAGTAACGTTGAATCAATCAGTTACTTGATGGTCTCGTACTAGCTGATTAAAAGGATGACAGTATAGAATAAATTGATGAATCTATAGTAAACGATGTGGCTGATTGTCTTACTAAATAAATAAGCTAAATAAATGCCGATTTTATTCCATACTTCTAATTTTATTTCCAATGTAATTGGACTCGATCGTAACGATCAGAAACATTCACCATTAACGTAACGAAAGTGTCGGTATATTGATAATATATTCTTATATTCGTAAAATACAAATTTTATTTAAACGTCGGTTGTAAAATATGGCTTGACTACTATCACTGGACTATGACTGTCTTCTGTAAGTGTTTTCTTCTTCAAGCTGGCAGAGAGTGTAATAAAAATACAGGTCAAAAAGACCTCTCGCAACTCGTGCACCGTGAGTGCGCCTCTGTACGCGAATATTGTCGTTGGGTTCCAACACCGAATTTCTCCGTCAGTTTGCTTGAAAATGGAAAATCAAGAAATAGAGAATAATACTGTATAAAAATGATATTACTATGCTACTGTAAAACGTTCACTATGGTCGTACATCTATTAACCAAGCTAATTTCACTCCAATTATGAATTACAATATCAGAAATAATATTATATTATAATAATATTATTGAGTCATTGTACACAACTGCATACGTTTGGTCATTTTTCACTGTGTATTTAAATGGTACGTGATTCATTGCTGTAGCATAATCATCTAAATTTAAGCTCCGAGTTCAAACTTATAGCGTGCAATATATCAGAAATACTATTATCAAGTTACAATTATTTAGTTAATATCAGAGATTATATCATTCCGTGCTTCTGCTAACTTTCCACTGCGACGATCATTATATCCCAGTACGCGACATCAAGAATAATACAATTAAATCATTACGAAAAGCCACCGTTCCGTTTCAATTTTTCACTACTGGCTGTCGCCTGGTAATTACTAAATTACGATTCCCATTATTCGTGTCGTTTCCTCGGCGTCGAGAGCGACTATGGTTTCGTTTGCGTGCACGGCGAGGGTTTCGGTACAATTTCGAACTTTTCCGCGTCACCGTCCGTACTTTCCATCTTCTTCGTTGGCCTTTGATCTTGGCTGCCACGAGTTCGACGCTCGGGATAAGGGACCCTCTCTGCGTTTCTTTTTTTTCCCCCTCCCCTCTCTTTCGTCTCTTTTTCTCCCTTTTTTCCCTTTCGTCTGTCGCGGAATTAAAAAAAGAGAAAGAAAAAAATGCTCCGAGAACGAGACACGACTCGAGGAGGCACGCCGCGGCCGAATCTCGCTCGATTTCGGTCGAAATGTCGCGAGTCGCGAGAGGGCGCGATCGTAATGAATTCCAGCCGGTGCTTGAGCGATACCGGAAAATACGTGGCTGCCTTGTTAGAAGGAACAAGTGCTGGAAAACCGGTGCTCTGCCCTCGTTTAAATCATTCATTCGTTTTCCGTAAACATTAACCCCGTGGCTCTCAGGGATTTCTGAATTCCCAAGACACGACGAACGTTGAATCCGGGTGTTGTTGCGTTGTGTTGCTCCGCTTTCCTCTCTCGTTGACGTCTTGCTCGTTAAATAAACGTCCGCGGCTTTCGAATTTTCGTTTCCCATTAAGTTCGAAGGGGCGGGGGAGAAAAGAAACAAAAATAGCAGGGAATAGCGGAGAGGCGTACGCTCCTTTGGGACACAATCCCAACGTTGCCACGTACGGATTTGTAAAATTTCGTTTCCAGTCTCCGTGACGAGATTGCTTCGTGTTGCGTTCACCATCGGTGGTTGCGTGAACCAGAGAGCTTTAACGTGAGAACTTTACGAACCATCGACGATAATCAATCGACTCGATACCGAAATACTCTCACTCGCGATGAGAAGTACCGACAGGTGTTGAAATTTTAAATACTCGGTATCGGCTACTGACGCGTTTTCGAAACGATGTTGAATTGCAATCAATACTCGTTCCGAGCCTCGTGAAAATATGAGCGCATTCGGCTAATATTAACAAACATTTCGATATTCGTTCAATGCCTTTAAAAATGGAACTCTTGGAATTATATTCGTTTGAAATTGAATTAGAATTCCTAGAGTTATAATAATAGATAATATAATGTAAATAAAATGTATAGTAATAAATAATAAAATAATAATAATAATAATAAAATGTACAATAATATAATATAAATAAAACGTAATAAAACAATATCATTTTTGGAAATATAGATGTTCGTTGAAATGTATTATGTAAAACGCAGTGACGTAAAGCATATCGATATTTTTGTTATTTGTATCTTAACTCTTGTCGATAATAGTTAACATCATTCAACTGCGTACAATCTACTTTCTTTTTGAACAATTGTCAAATTGACATGTGTGCAAGGAACAGATGAGGATTACTACGTAATTATAATACTAATTGTAAGTAATATTGTAATTTTGTACTAGTCTGATCACTGATCAATATCCACAATGCAATATCCTACAGCTTTCGTTTCCCTTTCGATTCATTACTATTCGGTTTAATGGACACAAGTGCAACACGCGCGAAATGAAAATTACCCAGAACGAAAAGCGAGCGTAATAAAAATTTAGCAACTGTAGGGAAGCAGCACGCTTCGGTTGAATACGAGGATTTATTAATAAATACGTAGCTGACGCAAGCGAGTTACTGCTGATTTCTCAGACAATTTTTTCAAGCCCGAGAATAAATTAAATAAGCATAGGCCCGTAACGAACTGCCCGCAACATCGAACAATTTCGCGAGCACCCAGCTCGCGAGTACGTTTCTTTTGCTGTTCACCAACAGTGTAGAGCCAACAATTACAATTTGTTGGTACATAACGGTGCATTTGAACGAAACGAACGAATACTCGCTTAACCTTCCATTTCGGCTAAATGTGTTTATTTTATTACACTACGCTCGTTGAGTGTAATAAACGATACGAACACGAGCATGAATTTAATTAAAATGGAGAACGAACGAACATTCGTTAGTGTGGCCTGAAGGATGACGTATTGATGTCGATCATTTTTCGATAATTTTCGTAAAGATTTAGAATCGTATAAACAATAATAATTATATAGATTTAACTCTCTTATATGTTTTAATCCTTCTCGAACGAAAAAATTACACGTGAACGAAGAACAGCGAGCCAAATAAGTTGACGTAGTTGGGTAAAATTTGAGGAAAAGGAGATAGGGGGAAATAATTATAAAATTCTGAAAGGAACATATTAGGAAACAAAGGGAGAATAAATTAATATATTATTAATATTATTAATATTAATTGACAATATTATAATGTATAATATTATCAAGTATAATATAAATTAATATATTACTATTATAACAATACATCGATACATTGATGACATTTTATGACCATAGTAAAATACCGATTTCGTTCATATAATTACGAAATCTAAAACTGTTGAACTAGTAAAGATAGTTCTCTCGCATAATTGACTCTGAACAACTAAACGCGTTATGTAAAAAAAAAAAAAAAAAAGAAAAAAGGAAACAGATCGAAGACATTGTGGCGATCATATTTTTGCTCGCGTCTTTCGGCCCGTTTCGGTCGCGAAATCTTGACGGAGAGTCGCTGCACCGGTCCGATCACGATCGACGGACAAGCTCGTTCGTCATGCTGTCCGCTTTTTCACTGGACCCATGCTACGTTTCCTTCCCCTACCTTTTTTCACTTTTTTCTGTCTCTCTCTCTCTTTCTCTGCAGACACCTCTCCGTGAGTGTGCGTGTGCGTGTGCGTGAGAGAGAGAGAAACAGGTCTGACGGAACAGCGTCTATATAACACTTTTATATTGGAATCCATACGAGCCTCATAAATCTATCGAGGCACGGGGCCGCGTTTCAGCGGTCCGACGTACGAGCGAATGGAGGTAAATCTGGCGTCGTGAGGCTAGCTCTCGCGCCAGAGATCGGCGCACCGTGAAAATCGTCGAGAAATCACTCGCTGCTGTCTCGCTCTCCCGCGCTCTCCTTTTGTCCTGTTCGTCGCGCCCACCCCTATTTTGATATTGTTTCAAATATCAGGCGAGTTTCCCGCCGATCCTCCGAGAAATCGTTCGGTCGTGAAACGTGCTCAGGGCCAGCGCGTCGTTGCCGTAATTTATAACGCGCTTTAGACGCTTTCAATGAACAAGGCGAGCCGTTTTTAACGAAACTAACCCGCGTTCGTCGTCGTTTGAAAAAAAAAAAGTACCAGCGCGATCGATCTTCGCACACTCGCCATACCAAATCGCTCCGACGCGCGTCGTTTCGACGATTCGCAGAACGAAACCCAACGAACCAGCTGGTTCGATCTATCGTTCGATCTAGGATTGTAGGATATCGTCGAGCTTTGGCTTTCGTTGTTCAGTTGTTTAGTTCTTGAGGGAAAGAATCGATAGTAATAAATCGAGAGTGTCATAAATGTCTCTATTTTTTTTTTCTTTTTTTTTTGAGAATGTTACTTTTTTATCTTTTAGCATTATCTTTATGGAGGACAGTAGTTCAAATTTGGTTCTAATTGTAATTGAGGACGATCATTCTCCTGTTCTTATCAACTAACTAAATTTTAAAATTTTAAAATATTGAATTTTTTTTTAGAAAACAAGATGCTATATGTTTCTCTCAAGATATTATTATTATATAATTCCCTGATAACGAGTGATTCGATTTCTTTGAAATTTTACATACGTGTGTCCTTTTGTTACGTACATTATGACAATATCTGCGATCATTTTCTTTTTATCTAAAACTAAAATTTTCGCAACAATCTCTGCCTTCGTTTTTTGTACCACATTACAATAAGATACGTCATCTTTGGTCAATTTTAGTACAGACTATAATTACATTCATGTGAATTTCACGTCGCTTTCAATTTATTTTTCGCGATATGTACAACGTCTACAGAACGAAACGTTCTAATTAACACGCGATAATTTTGCTAGCATGAAACAATATCACGTAAAAATTCTATCGTAAAATACAAAACAGGCACGAAAAGTTTCAAACTCATAGCTCCATTATTGTTAATGTGAAAATTACCAAGAAATGATTCTGCAAATGGGAATGCGAACGGAAAAGTCAGCCAGCTTTAGACTACGGATTAAATTTTGACGTTTTGTCGCTGTTTCTTCGTTCCACCGATTATACCGCTCTTAAAGAACAAGATTAATAACAGCACGACGTATAATTTTCAGTAGACGGACTGGGGTCAATTGCAACGCGTTAAAGTTCATTTGCACCATCGATGAACCGAGCAGAACGGAAGCGCCATCGAGGCACGTATTAATGGCGTTTTATCACACTTTTCGCTAGTACGTGCAATTCACAACGAATATTGAATGTAACGAAATAAATCAAGCTCGTTCAACACGTCCGTTTCGTTGAATTTAACTGCGACAGTCCAGAAGAACGGACGAGAAATGAGATCGAATGTCCATTCGATTTGAACCAGTGGTCCAAAATACAAGAATTTCTTTTGCACCGTCAATCACTGGATCACGATACAAAATTGTCTGTTTAATTTTCGCTTCTCCGATCGCGGAGTTAATTTCTTAAACTGACGGCGCAGTCGAGTCGGAGCTCGCTTATGCACTATCATTTCCTAAGTTCGTAATATTTTTTTTTATATAATGTTATAATGTATTTTTTTTATCATATAATGTATCATATAATGTATCGTATAAACTAATAAAATTAATGTTCTCTTATATTCTGATATTCTATTAAAAGAAAAATTTTAAAAAGTAGGTGGGAAGAAACTTTTGGCCGACCCTGTATTAACGAATAATTCGAAGTAACGACGAAACACTGTCTTCGAATACGTGCTTCGACGATAGGTCCGTCGACAAATATAAATTGAGAAAGAGCTCCGATTGGAAATCATGGTCCGGCGTGAGTTGAAATCACGAGGATTTCCGCGGCCGCGGCCGCGTCGAGCGAGTTGCCAACGATTCGAGGGGCGGATAGAATTAATTTCCGAGGGGAAAGGAGCCGGAAACGGCGGAAATCTCGGGAGCGTTCAACGGCGCGAAAATCGAAGGGGACCGCCTTTCAGAGTTTCCCAGTCGACGATTACACGCACTCGTACAACAGGGTGCCCGACGACGACGACGACGACGACGACGACGACGACGACGACGACGACGACGACGACGACGACGACGACGACGCCCGCCCGGTGAATTCTCTGCTGCCCGGCCGTCCGCTAACCGAAAGAAGAAAAAGAGAGAGTGAGAGAGAGAGAGAGAGAGAGAGAGAGAGAGGAGAAAAAAAAGGATGAAGGAAGAAACGGAAAAGGAAGAAGTGGAAAGAGTCGAAGCGAACGAGGGAGGAGGGGGAGAAAAGGGCGCGCAATCTTGCCGCTCTCGCGGCTCGGATACTTTCCTCGAGGACGACGATGACGGTTCGGAGCAAAGCGGAATGAAAAAAAAGAAAAAAAGAAAAGAAGAAGAAAAAGAGGAAATAAGGAAGCGCCGGGGGATTGGCGAGAGGAGGAGGGGGGGGGGAGGGGCAGAGGAGGGTGGTAGAAAGGAGAGAAGGATGAAAAGAGCGTTGCGCGGGGAACCGTAGAGGAGCGAGAAGAGGAGAGCAGCCGGCGGTAGAAGACGCTCTCGAGGTTGGCCGTTCCAGGGCGGCGCGACGATTTCCGGATGATTATTCTCTTGGTGGCTCGGTTTTTCGCGAAGGGTACCTATTACGAGGCGGCTGTGTGAAACGGTTGAAAAGAGGCCTGCCTCGACGGGGTTAAGATCAAAGGAAGTGGCTCGAAGCGGCAACTGAAGGGTCGGAGACTGTTACTGGCCGTGGAAGAAACGAGCGGCCGAGCGAGACACCGTCCGACGACGCTGAATAACGGGGGATGGATTCAGCGGCGAGCACAGGGTCACCGTGAAGAAAAAGGGCACCCCGGTATTCTGCTACGCAACGTTTGCCTAAACAAGCCGCGAAGGGCCAGCGAGAATCCGATTAGGTTTCTGCCCAGTGACTCGTTCTAACCGAGTGACACGCATCGGGACGTTTTCAAGGACGGGGCGAGTGGACCACGCTTCGCCTCACACCATCGATACGCGGCGATCGCGATCGAAGCTTGGACGAAGAAGATGCCTGCTCCTTCCCTGTTCCAGATTCTTCTCTCTTTATTTATACATTCGGGGTGGGGAGTCTGGGCAAATCCCTTTAGGGTGGATCGATTAAAATGTAGTAGCCCCTGTCCAGACACGGACGCTCCACCGTGTACCCTCTTTCGTCGTGCATCGATTCGAGCAACGCCGGAACGTGACCCCGTGCCCCGGGGTCTCGTGCCTCGAGATTCTTGGCGCACGAACGGCCGTAACTCAGCCAATAAATATTCGCTCTCGCGTGAATCATTCCTCCTTGTCGTTGTAATACCGTGAGCGTACGAAAAAA
>NW_025110037.1:0-28378 GCF_011392965.1 Frieseomelitta varia | reverse complement strand
AAAAAAAAAAAAAAAGGAAAAAGAAAACACGCGGCAGACGGAGATATCTCGCGCGAACTTTGCGCAATACTGAATCAACGACGAGCGTTCCTCACTACAGACAACAGTGAGAACGTTGTTATTAACAACGAGATTTCATTCGCCGTTTCTTTTTATTAATTCGCGTTATCGAATACCGCTTTTAAACGTTGCAGTCGCGATGAGGAATTCCAAGGATATTGCAATATTCTCCTCGTTGCTGTTCTCGGTTCTGCAGGCTTGCGAAACTTGGGGAAGTTGTCGAAGTATTTACGATTAAAGTTACGATTTTTGTTAATCAATATTACTCAAAATTCTGTAACCATAACTAGGAGACCGTAGAGTGCACGGAATGTGAAAAAAGAAAAATATATTTCACACGAAGATTTTGCTCTTTGAGTTACACTCTACGAGCTCAATGAAAATTCCGGTTCTGACAAATTATTGAAACATTCTTCATTTACCTGAAACACTTACATCGCTTATCTTATACGTTACGTATTTCACAACAACTTGGATTGGTATAAAAACGTTACTCTGATGTAAAAAAATCCTCTCCCAGGGATTCCGAGTGTACGTATCGTAGCGACATGTCACGCGTAGCAAGTTACATTTAAAAGAAAACACATTTGAATAACGATGGTCCAAGGGGGGGGAGGGAGGCTGGCTTTCTGGCTTTAAAGACGAACTGAAAGGCAAAAGCACTCCTGTGGCCATCCTTTAATCCTCGGACGTCGGGAAGGGCGATGCGGACCGGCCGCAGAGAGAGAAAGAGAGAGAGAGCGAATGGAAAGTGGATCGAAGACCCTTTGCCCGGTCCCCTCGTTTCCGGTTAGCGAGCGAACGCGAGTATCGAAAGCAAACGGAGAGGGAGGAATGTATACGTAGAGAGTCGCGAAGGCTGCCGGCCTCTCCCCAAGACGGAGCGAACGGTCCTTAAAATACGCCTTCGTTGAAAAACTGGAAAGGTTAGGTTTGCTTTTGCCCCGAAAGATCGACCCTTATCGGTAGCCGGGGTACAGCTACCGGTCTCGATTCATCGATCTTCGCCTCCCTGGCAAGCAGAGAAATGTCCTCGTCCTCAACAACGTTAGGTCATTGTTTACCGAGATAGAGAAAGAGGGCCGGAGCTTATCGTGCTGGGAATAAAAAGAAGTAATCTGGCAAGTTTCGCCCGAGAAGAAAGTTTACACGCGCGCGGAAGGGCCCGCAGCGATCTCTTCTTGATGCTGTATGAAATTCAACAAGAGGGCGAAGCCTGCCCCTACTGTTTACTCGATAAATTTCGCGAAACAAGTACCTACGGGTTTCGAATCTTTCTCCTCGAACCACCGAATTGTCAACGTCTAGACAATTGTTTCGAATTTTTGTCATGGAAAGTGCAACAAGCCGTGGATGATGTCGATTCGGAATGCAGCACTCGCACCTGTCACGTATTGTCGATTAGTCGTCAGTTTGTCCAGAGATTTGCTGAACAAAAGAAACATTAGGCGACTAAACTCGAAAGTAACTTAGAGGATATATAGCTCGAAAGTTGCTCAATATATTGAATCTAGCGGTTCGTCGAGGATTTGGTGAATGAGAGAGACCAAAAGTCTAGTGATCAAAGTCGACGATTAAACGTACAACAATTGTCGATATGATACGAGGACAATTGAAGTGAAATATGTATGATATTTGAAATATACAATAGAAATAAAGAAAGTTAAAAAATTTAGATATAACAATATATATAAAATAAAAAAGATAAGTAATGTCGTTTTTTGATATTGTACAAATATTTTTATATTATTATATATTTTAATATATAAATATAATAATATATTAAATATTTTAATATAGTATTATATATTATTATATATTTTACTTTATTTGAATTATTTTTTAAATTATTGTCATCAGATGGCAATGTTCATTAAATTTGAAAAAAAAACGACACTACTTGTCCCTAATATAATAAAGAATTGCCATATATAAAAGATCCTATAAAGAAGGTTATAAAGAAACATCCCAAGCCTCGTAATGAAAATTGTGTTAATCTCGAAATTGTATCATCGACGATGTTCAACGGTTTCATAAAATGCAACAAGCTCTGTTCACATAAATTTATCTAGGAGCAAGTAGTTCACGTCATTGAAATTCATATGATAAGAATTCATTGATTCCTCTCACTACCAACGATTCTTTGTGCGAACAGTAAGAGTTTTACGTTCGATAACTTGGCGAAGAAAAATCGTACGGAAAGTTACAGGGAGTTGTTGTAAAGGGAAAGCTTCAATATTCAAATTCACGGTGAATTCAGTGACGAGACAAATTATTCAACGCTTCGAGAGTCGTATGAGTATAAAGTATTTTCGAAGAAAGAACAATTATTTTTATTTTCTCATTTAATGCGTGACGTGAAAACATTTTTGTGAAAAACGAATCTAAAATTGTAAAAGTAAAGCTATGAGATTGAGAAACGTCCCTAGATTTTCCACAAATTTCTTCCTCGAGGATCGTGAATAAAAACCGGGTGAAAGAGATATCGTAGAAAATAATTATACGGCCTCATCCGTCGCGAAGACAGTTCCCGCCGGAGAAGATAGGCAGGATGGAAAACCGAACAACGACGCGATAATCGACGTTTGACAACGAGACGATCTTTCTCTCTCGTTATCCCGCGGCTTATGTCGGTCATATCGAACAGAAATGGAAGGAAGCTCGCGATAAGGGTAGATGTACTTAAGCGCTCCGTCCTCTGTCGCCCGTAATCGCAGCTGCTATTTCGAACTTTCCCGCCTGGAGACGACGCTCGATTACCTCTCGGAATATCGCGACGATTAAAGGTATCGAAGACATCCCCGAAAAGTTTTATCCGTCGAGCGTGAAGTGCGCGGTGTTAATTAACGCTCGCGAAGTGGATGTTAACCGGCTCGTCAGTCGTGCAGTATTACTTGGTTTGCAGCGCGAGACAAATACTTGAGTTCTACGTGTTTCATAATGAAGTTTTACGCTATATTATATACATAATAAAGTATTATATTATATTATTACATTACACGTTATATTATATATTACATATATACGAGTCGCTCGAAAGATTAAAAATTAAATCGACTTCATTTTCTGGGCAGTTGTCAACTTCGCTTCACCAAGATATATATTTAATATTTAGAAATATAATAATATAATAATATAATAATAATAATATAATAATATTTAATATATTTAATATTTAGAAATATTTAGAAATATATTTAATATTTAATATATTAAATATTTAGAAATATTTTCGAAAATTTACATTTATAGAAGATTCTAACAATTGAAAATAGTATCTGTAGTGATCATTTTACTGTAGAAATATTTGAAGATAATAATTTTCCGTGCGTATAAAAGAAGTAATTCTTAAAGCTCGACCGAAACGTTCGAAACCCGCTAAGGATCTGCAGACTACATTTCTAAAGATATCGATAGATGTGAGGAAGAAGGTGACCTTGTTACTCATCCAACTATTGTATTGGCATGTCTAAATGCGGAACGAGAAGGGCCGCGAATAGAGCCAAGGAGACTCGGAGGAGACTCCGTAAAAGTTAATAAGATTGATGAGCCAGGAGCAGTCGATAATACCAATTAATAATTTCGAATACCAAGATGGCCTCGGCAACGGTACATCTAGCTGCCAAGAAATGGATATCGCGCTCGGCTATTATGGAAGGCGGCTATTATTGATTATATATTGACTATGATGAATACACGCAGCAACATTAACAAGTAAGATATTAAATTTACGAACGATCGGTTGGCATTACGAGTTATATAAAATACAAGATGTAAATTTAAAATGTAATATTCGAGAAATCAATTGTTTCGTGTCTTATTGATGAAACAATTACGCGAACTAAGAAATTTCACTCCCAGTTTTAATTTTTGGAGTGCGAACGCGATTTTTCAGCTGTTCAGTTGATCCCAAGACTGATTCATACACATTTTCATTGCATTGTTTGATCATTTATGCGACATTCGTCTGTTTATAATTGACTTTCCAGATTTGAAAATTATATTCCCAAAGAAACATAAATAATATGCAATAACATGAAAATGTAATTCATTATTACACAATGTGGATACTTAAATGACCAAGAAAAATGTACGCAAACTGAGCCGAATCGAATGAATTGAATCAATCCAACGCCACGATTAATTAAAATTGCAAAAACTGACAAAGTGAAAATCATACGCAAACATCATCCAAAATCAATATATGTACATTAGCTACGTGTAACACTCACTGCGCGACCATTTGTGATGTCGACGATCGGCGGTGCCTGTCGTTCTGCAGTACCTGCGCAGCCAGCGGATGTCGACTATGGTCGACGATCGTCACCAAAGTTAATTACGCGGATCCGGATTTATCGCGCGACGGCGCCGCTCGTTAATGAAAAGCATCGTCGTCGTCCCGGTGCAGTTATTCTAATTCACGCGGACGCGCTCGCCGAGGCAGACTTACCCCACCGACGATTTTAATCATTCTTCAGAGGGACATCGTGCGCCTCCCGACGTTGAACCACTCTCTCTTGGTTCCTTGGAACATTTATGCCGAAGGCGTTTATCGCCAGGCACGCCGATCTCGTATATCTTTCTGACGCACTCGGTCCCCTCCCCACGCTGTGCAGATACATCCCTCGGACTCGGTTTTAATTTCGTTCACATCGGTGCCGTTTATTTTTGCTTCCGGTGGCCGTGCTTCTCCGCCGTTCTCCATTCTTTCTCCGCCAGGCAGGCAGGGCAGGGCATGGCGTGGCATGGCAGGGGGGAGGGAACGTAACGAAGGTCCTCTTTGCACCTGCATCTCGGCAATGCGGAAATCCATAACTCCTCGGTCGAGGGGTCGATTCTCTGAATACGTAATTGCCTTTTCCTCTTCTGGCTTCACCGCACGTTCCTCCGACGTCGTCTTCTCTTTCCTTTCGTCGTATCTTCGTCTCTCTCTCTCTCTCTCTCTCTCTCTCTCTCTCTCTCTCTCTCTCTCGGTGCGTTCGTCGTTATTGCGTCGTCGAGTCGTTCCCCTCCCCCCGATTCTCTCCCAAGGGCAGAGTGAGAGATATTTCGCTGCGTTCGTCGTGAAAGTTTCTTCCCTCGGTGGTCAAAAATCGTAGCGTCGATCGATCGATGAGAGATACTCCGAGAGTTTCGTGTCTCTCGACGATCGAGCTCTCTCTCTCTCTCTCTCTATCGGGGCCACGAAGAAATCCGTCGCTGAGCGAACATAACTCGACATTCAGACTCTTATTCTCAGAGGAGTCGCGAGTGCAACGCTGAGCTATGCGCCATCCCTCCCCCCTCGCCCTTCGTCGTTTCTGGATGTATGCGTTTTTCGATATTCCCGGGGAGCTCGCTCGAACTGAGTCGCAGTCTAAGTTCACGGTTTTCAGAGAGAGAGACTTATTTATTAAACAACAACCCTCTGCTACAACTGTGTCAAGTTACGAAGAGAACTATCGATCCTCTGTGTTTTAAAATTGAGTAAATTTAGCTTGAAAGATTTTCATTTAAACAGAAAATGCGTGTTGAGGGAACTAACGTAGCGCGACGATTTCATTAGGTCGTTTACTTGTACGCTCTTAACGTTCTTGAGAAATTGGCCAGCTACTTCATTGCGAAGCGTAGTAAGCCGGTTTGTAATCCCTCTGTTTTTCTGTGAAAACGCGAACGACGTTGACAATAATAATCGCCCCGGGGCATAACAGCTGCGATGGATTTCTTGCCACTGGTGAAAAACCGTGCGAGTCGTCGCTTGAAATCATAAACACCACGTTTCTTCACGCAGAAATCCCAAGTCGCTCTCTTCCTAGAATATTTTCAATGAAAATTACATACATATGTGTAACTTTGGCTGCTTCGTAAGGCTGACGAAATTGACGTTAATACTATAGATAATAATATATGTATATATATTCCATTCATGTTCCAAAAGCGAATATTGCAAGCGACACTGAATGCTGCAAAAATCGTGACTTTCAGCACTCGAATGATTCGCGTCGTTTCCTCCATTTCCATTTCATTCCTCCGAAGCAGGGATTCACACCTTGGCTGTGTCGATGATTCTCCCGTTTTAAATTCCCCACGTGTTTCTCGTCCACTTCGTTCGGCGATATTTCAGTTTTCGATTCAGCCTGAGCTCGCGTAAGCAATTACTTAGAGCAAAAACACACAGCGAGCAGGTACAGGAGTGAAAACACTCGAGTTCAGCCGGCTGCAGTTCAGACGACTATTCAGCATGACTGGCAGGCGAGGGTGTTCACGCCGTTCGGGTGTGCATGGCAAACTAATCAATCAGCTGTCTCACCCGCTGTCATTTCTTTCAATTGCTTTGTTTTCGCAGTCAGCTGGATAGTCAGTCACGCCACGCGACCCTTGTCTTCGTCTTCGCGGGAGCTCTGTAACTCGTTTTCTGGAAAGTCGATCCGAAGGGCGAAGAGAAAGAGAAAGAGCAACGACAGAGACAGAGAGGTTTCGGGAAGGTGAGGTGGGTGTCGAGTGCTCTTTGACAAAGGGCAACCGGTATCACGGGGCATTAGAAGCCTCGTATCCCCCAATCGGCCAGGCCGTGTAGGCCGTGCTTCGTAAATATCGGGTTACGAGCGTGCAAAGACCGGGATTCCACGGGGGAATCGGCGCCCCCAACGTCCCGGTTATTAGTGGGCACGGCGGGTGTACGGTCTCTTGGCGAAAAATCGAGCAACTGTATCGGCTGTGCCAGACGGCGGGGCTTCTCCCCCCGTGTTTCTCCGCCAAGCGGAGAAATCGCCGAGATCTTTTATTCTTATTGCTATCGATCGACTCGCCAAGCAACCTGTTGGCCGTGCAAATATTTTCGTTCAAATATGTTATTTACGTTGGCGGCCGCGCGTGACGTTGTTTGAATTCGCGGTACTCGATGATTTCCAGGCTCGAGACGCCGCGTCGACAAATGTCGCGTCCACAGATTTGGGACCTCGTTTGGGGAGGTTAATAAGTGTTGTCGTTGTACGCATGAGAGAGAGAGAGAGAGAGAGAGAGAGAGAAATATATATATAAAATAAGTTAGAACGAAATGTTAAGGGAAGAAGATGAAAGATTTTTGGACTTTTTGACTGCATACTAACGAGCATATTTTGTTTCGCAAATACAGCGTGTATTTTCCAGTTGCAGTATCTTTTTTTAAGTAGAGATTTATCTGTTTTTTTTTTTGCACGCATGGAATTCTGTTGTCTTTCTATTTGTGGAAAGGTATTAGACTAATTTTTATTTTACGAAAAACGAGGTTGAAGATGTAACGTAGCATCATTGTGTATTTTTTACGCAAGTTCTATAATGATGCATGGAAAGGGAAAAGGTCTCCATTTGAAAGATAAAAATTACGATTGCAAAAATGTGCCTCTACCACAGTATGTGTATGTAAAAAAATATGATCGTGAATGTATATCATTCGCATATTTTTCCTCTAATTTTAATCAACATGATCATGTTCGTTACGTGAACCATGTATAAATTTAATTACAAACTTTGTCAACTACCAAAGTATCAAATATCGAGTACATTCTGAAATATATCTGTTAACCTGGAAAATCTTGTCTTTATATAGAATTGAGGGTGAAAATTTTGAAACTATTAGAAAAATAATAAGTACAATAATAAGTACAAATACGCACAAGTTTGAGTTGCACAATATTTCAAAAGGACGAATTGATCGATGCAAGAATGAACAAGAGGCTCCCATGTATCTCACGTGAAAAGCTTCGTGAGGTATGAAAACCAGGTATAACGGCCAACGAAACATCGCGCAGCCTCGCGATCGAGTTAAGCGCCACTTCCTAATACTTTCCCCCGCACCCACGTAGCTGCACATCCGCCGCAATTCGAGCTGATAGTTTATGTTTCGAACTTTCGCAATTATAATTCCCGTACGACCGCATCGTACGTTACGGTAACGCGCGATACCACCCTATGTATCACCTGTAAATTGTCCGAACGTTTCAGCGTGGCCGTAGCAAGAAACCGCGTGGCCAACGGGATAAGACACGCGCGAAATCGTTCATCAGTCGGTTCTCCCGATCCGGTATCGCGCTTTTCCTCGAACTACTTTTAGTTCTGAAATTTTCTCGGAAAACGTGGAGATATAGATGGAGCGTGCTCGTCGTTTTTAAACAGACGGAGGAAGAAACTTATTGAATCGCGGCGGGATCTTGATTATTAATTGCAGCGGGAGACAAATCTGTTGGGATAATGGAATTTTAGCGGGACGAGACACGCGCGAAATCGGTTCATCAATTGGTTCTCTTCATCCAGTATCTTCCTAATTGGCTAGAAGTACTTTTAGTTTCGAAATTTTCCTGATTTTGGAAAATTCGTTGTTCCATCAAAGTGCAGCAGGATCTCGATTGGTCAAATTAATTGGAAAACGAGGACAATAGAATTTTCGGATGATTGATCAACTTTGGATATAATTTTACAAAAATTTATAAGGTAACAGATAATTTTGACAGAGAAAAGTATATAGCATGGGATATTTTTTTAGTTTCAATCAAAATTCGTTAATAAATAACTTTAAAGCTTTAAATAATAATTAATTTTAAATAATAAAATGTATAATATATATCTAATATCAGTATATCTAATATCGATTTATATATAGGAATCCCGGCTTGAGATCCCAATTTGTAGGAATTTTGATAAAAGATAGTTGTTCATTTAAGGTTAAATAAAAGACAATTTGTTTAACGATGATTATGAAGTGACGTTTTACACTATTGTCTTAACTGCTAAATTCGCTAGACTCTCTCTCGCACAACTCTCAATTCACTGTCTTCTCTCTTTCACAGCTCGCTCACTCTGCTCTCTCTGACGTCTCGACACTCACTCTGTTCTCTCTGGCTTCTCGACACTCACTGTCTTCCCGCATCTGCACAAAAATTCGTCATTCATACATACATACACAAACAAATCCATACTCTTAGTGTCTTAAACGCTAGGCCTGAAGGGCTAGCCATAAACAATCTCAAGTCCCAGGCCTAACTTTCTCTACTGTTTATGCCACACCACTTCGGACACCTGCAATCTCTGGGTCCTTTCCCAGAACTTACCCATCCCACATATGTATATTTAAATTTTAAATAACAATCGATTTTTTAAAGAAGCATTATCAATCTTTTGTACTATCTACAAGTTTCGTACTACTCCCGAATATCTTAATATTCAAATGTTATATTATCAAAACGAGAATAACTGAAAGATCATTTGCTGCTAACAAATGTCCCATTCTAACGATACGTTCAAAACGTTCGAGTATCAATTCACATATTCGAGAAATAAAGATTCGCATAGAAATATTAATTGACACGGTTCAAATACTTCAGCCACAGAATGAATAATGAAACGTTCCGACGATACAACCAAGTCCCAACCGAATTCCAACCTATCTTCGAACGGTCCTCGGTTCCGCTTTAAATAACCTTTAAACCACCCTGCACAACGACACACGGTGGGAACAAGTTTTTCCATCAGATGGGTAGTCAGTGGGGCACCGCGCAATTCGCGGATCGCGAGGCAGGAAATCCGGTTAGCGCGCGGCAGGGAGAGAGGGGAGGGAAGGGGAGGAGGCTACGCGTGGCTGTAGAACGCTTCGTAAAGTTTCCAGTTGCCGGGGCAAAATAAAGACCGCGGATCTCCCGCGTGGGAATCGTTCGTTATTAGCTGGCCGGCAATAAGTTTCCCTTATTGCCGCGTAAACGATGCACTCGCTGGCTCCGGCTGGTGGACCGCCGCCGCAGAGGGAGAGTTTAAGGGCTGCTCGCAGGGCCACCCTGGAAATGGAGTAAGCCACAAAGCTGGAGGAGCAGGAAGAACGATACGAAGGGGGGTGTTTCAAGCGGATAATATACAGGCGCCATTTTTAAAGTTAAGTATCGCCAAGCAACGCGATTTAAATGGAGATGGACGAGAGACCATTGCCGGCTGCGGACCAGCTTTGCCACATTCTTCCTACAACCACTCTCTCTCTCTCTCTCTCTCTCTCGTTGTCGCGCGCTGGTGTTACGTCTCGTATTTTTTTCTTCCTTTCCTCTTTTCATTTCCCTCGCTGTCCCTCCGGTATCGCGCTCACTTTCCTTCCCACTGTTCCTTCGTTACAGTCATTTCTCCCAATCTCGCAATTTCTCCTCCCTTGGCGGATTGCAACGGCAGATTGAAGCGGAAACGAAACCCTTTTTTTTTCTACGTTTCGGTATTTAAACTGAAGTTGGGCAAACTCCTTTGCCACACCGGTGTCGTTTCTTTTTTTTTTTTCTTTTTTTTTTCCTCCTTGCTCCACTCGGTTGGATAATGAACGAACTGCTCCGCGGTTTTTTCCTTCCGGACGAATATCGCGAAAACGCGGACCGTTCGGTCGTTCAATGGGGGAGGAGGGGGGAGGGGGGGTTGAGGAAGGGCTGAATTTCATCCGATTGAACCGAGGGATGGAAAGTATAACGTTACCGGAGGAGCAAAGCGTTACGCGGAATATTCGTCATCCAACCGGTAAATTACAATGCGCCGTGTGCAGTTCATTGTACGAGTGGATGCGTCTATATACCCGCTTTATTACGTAATTTCAGTCGGCAAATTATTACAATTCGTCCCGGCGGTTTGCACTGTTAACGATGTTTGTATTATACGTACATAGGCGCTCGCGGTGGAGCGGCATTGTACGCGTGAACGAGAGGCAAATAGTCCAATCGATAGAGGCCCGCCTTTGGTATTCAAATCAAACACTTTGCGCGTATCTACATTTATAAACGTCTATTATCATTCGCTGGATAATGAATCGCCAATTAATTACCATGCTCCAATCAATGGCAGAGCCGAAAGTACAAACGAAAGTAGAACCGGGTCGGATCAGCGTTTCGATCGTGTTCAGCGAGTTCTTCTTTTCTTTTCCTTTTTTTTTTTTTTTTTTCTTCTGTTTTGTTTCATCTGCATTTCATCTGCTATTTCCGTCACAATTTCACACTATTTATTCTCACATTCCTGTACAACTGACCGATTTCATTTTGTACGTGATTTCTTGAAATGTATCAACGTACAAATCCACTTTTCTGGTTTACACGATTGCTGTAGAAATATGCACGTAAGAAGAGTGATTCTTTTCTGAATTTGCGGGACAATAGTGGTCAGTTATTGTTGTACGACTGTTCATTTCGACTCTTACGTTTCAAACACGTTGTGCTTGTGTTTGCTTTAATCACTGCATTAATATTTAACCCTTGAACGACGGAATTTCGTTGTTACCCGGCTGCAAATTATGCGTGAAACACAAACGGGTAAATTTAAATTAAATCAACGATAGAATTTGAATCAAATCAATTAACGTAAATTTGAATTGAATTGTAACAAAAACCGGCAGACATAGTGTTTTATTTTATTCTTCGTTCGTGACTTGCCGGAATCTCTCAGAACTTTCCACAACACTTTCCCAAGACGGGACGTCGTAATTTTTCAAATTTATCGACGTCCGCTACAACTCGGCGAATCTTTCGATCACTTGAAAAAGAAAGAAACGACATCCACGCCCGCGGATATCGGTAGGACACGGCTCATCGAAAATTCCATCTCGGTTTGAAATAATCGTCGGACGTTGATGGGGCCGTTCGCTCGCGCGAACGAGCGAGCGAGCGAGCGAGCGAGCGAGGAAAGGACGAGGAAGAGAGTCGCAATCAGGAGGGATATCTCCGTTTACTGCGGTGTCAACCGGCGGTCGCGGCGACCGGCCGACCGCAGCACTGTCAACCCCCGTAATTAATCCACGTTTCAACGGGGCCTGAAACGCCCGACAGCAGCCTAAGATTTACCGCAGTCCAATTTTACACCTGTCCGTCATCCGAACTCGCGACCAGTTGCCTTTCGCTTAATGAAATTCGCTCGCTCGGTAATTATCAATGCGCCTCGTGCCCCCCCACTTCGCCCATCCACGTCGTTTAGCCGCGTTTAGCTCCTCGAGATCAACGATTAACCCAGCGTTCGTGGAGACGAACTGGTTATCCAACTGATGAATGGAATTCGAGGTATACGCGAGGAATCGATACGAATCGGCTTCGAGCGGCTCGATCGATCGCAACTCACAAGGCCAGAAGTTTGACGTTCGAGTGTGCGACACGTCGAGGTATTTGGTTAGAGTCCGAGATCGGTAGGGGAAAAAAATAGTACAACTGTGACTTTTTGAGAAACGTAAGTCAATTTTTGCGTGTGACACGTACCGGGTGTTTATTCGAAAGTTTCAAGACTCGACGTATATTTCTGAGGAAAGTGTTTTGAACAACATAAGGATCGTGCGATCGTGTTTTACTCGTCGTCTTCTTTTCAAATGGAAGTACACCTTTCGTTGCAGATATATTTATTCTAGGAAAGAAGAATAATTTCGTTTTTGTGCGAAACGTTTTTCTATAAATAATTAGATAATTAGGTGACTTAGTTTTTCCCGAGTATTTTCAAAGTGATAGCGCTATCTTTTCATTTTCACAATCAATCACAATGTGCTACGACCCCTGATTGAAATTGTTCTGAATAATAAATACAGCCGCAACTTTGATCGTACGGTAATCTGTTTCATTACTATACTATATGATACCACCAAGTATCGACCTTTCCATGAACAGGGACGCCTTCAATATAAATATTTGAACAAATCCTATAAACATTTTACACGTGTTACAAACATGTTCCCCCGTCAACAAGTTTTGAAAACTAGATTGCTTTCATTGCTTACTGCTCTCATAAACGACAACGTTACTTACATAGTATAAAACGATGAACAACGTCAAATATATTTTTAAAAATGAAAATATTGCCTTGTAAAACGACAGTTTATAATACCAAAGTTCATTAAAAATCACGGTCTATCAGAATATGAATCTCGACACTCAAAAGTATCGTCGGGGCATTATTTCACTTTCGTCTGCGGAATTTTTTTTTTTTTTTTTTTTTTTTTTTTTTCTTTTTTTCTCACTGGAAATGTATCTTTCCTTACACAGTTACACGTACGCTACTTCCGTCAGTTATACACGCGCCGGGAAAAACACTCGATGCGAGATAGCTTCCGAGAATCGTCGCTGCGCTCGTTATGAATCTTTCAAGCGACATTTGTTACGCTTATTTCCGTTATGGGCTGGCTCGTTGGCAACGGTGCTTAGAATATCGACGAGCCGACTCCGGCGATCTCGATGCATTCGATTGAGGGGGGGGGGGGGGAGGGTAGGTCGTTCTCTCTATCCCCGGCGCATTAATCTGCCGCCAATCGAAATTGCGCTCGAGTGTACGAACGCGATCGCAATTTTCGAGCATCGTTGATCTTTTCCAACGGCGGTAACGCGAGACCGGTTGAAATTTGTCACGATTTGAACCGGTCACGTCCCGGGCTCGGGACGCGCGATCCGAATTTTAAAGATCGCCGTTAAATTTGCACCGCCGTGAGAGAATCACGGCCGATCACTCTATTTTTCCTTCCCCCTCCTTTTTCTCTCTAATCCTCGTTTCGTCGTGTTATTACAGCGACAACGTTATATCAACAGATTCTTTAAATTTGTCTTTCCGGCAGGATAATCGATCTGACAATTGAATCTATTATTTGAAAGTGATTTTCACTTTTTCAAGGAAATCGACGTAACGAGAGGATCGTTTCACTTTGAAAGCAGTCAACGCGTTGAAGAAACATTTACACAGAGCTAATTTAGCTAAGTATAAGCAGACCTTTGTTTAAATATCTCGATTTAAAAATACACTTATGCCTACACTTTGACAATAAACAACGTCAGTTATTTATAGCTTCTCATATGTAAAGTTCAGCGTTATTTTAAAAGGAGAACGTAAAACGTAAAACAGGCAGTTCCTATATTGGTAATAAATGTTATTCTTTGTGAACATTTCGCGTAAATGCCTCTGTTTCGCAAGTTCTCGCGTGTGTCGTTAAGAACACTTTGCAATTCCTTCGTACTTTATACGGTTCTCATGTAATTCCATCTCGATTTTGAATACGCTTTCGGGAAGGGCTGCAGCGTTCGTAATAAATCCTCTCACGGGGATGAGTAATTGACGCGTATAAATTGCAAGATGGTTATCTAGTTGATGCACTCGAAATAAATTGTACCCGAACATATTCAATGTGTCGCGTGACGAGATTGCCATGTAACGGAGATACAACTCTGTATTTTTAGAGTGTTTGCGCCCACCCCCCTATTTTCCAATGCAGCGTATTTTTATTACGATCTATATTTGCCTATGTTTATAAACGATGCGAAAGTAGTTCTATTCCTGGCTTGGCTTTGACGCAGGCCAAAGTGGTTGAATAACACAAATCTACAAACGAAAAAATTGAAAATAATCACTAAAGTGTATAATTTGTATCGGAAACGTTAAATTAAAATGAAAGGCTAAAAGGTTTTAAAAATACTACGAAACGTACAAAGCATTTATTTAAATGTTTGACGACAAGTTACTCGAATCTCTAAAAATGTATCTACAAAATTAACTATCGAACGAATCATTGGAAAACCAAAAAAAAAAAAAAAAAAGAAATAAAGTTATCTCTTTTTTCCAACTAAAATTTTCAAACCATCGTTTTTCCAATTTAATTTGCATTTTGATGTCAAGTTGGACGCAAAGCAAAATAGTTCTTTTCGTAACAATAATTAGACTAAATAGACTAAATAGATGTTCAATCTCACGCAAGAGAAGCGTGTCAGATTGGCACAAAAGGAAACAAACAAAGGTTGATGTACTGAATTACCAATAATGAAAATTTATATTTCCAAAAAAAAAAAAAAATTATCACAGGGACAGACGATGAGGTATCGATGAGACAAACCCATTTTCGAAAGAAACACGTTTACCTCGAGCAATCTGCGCCCTTTATTTCGCCGAGTCAATATCCCCGGCTCGCTGGACCGCGAGACAGCATCCAAGGTTATTGCAACGTGGGCGACCGAGTACGAACGAAAGTATCGCCCGAGTTCATGGCTGTCTTTAGAGCCAGTGCGTACCGGCGCGCTGCATAACTTTTGATTGGAACACGGTTTTACTATTCCCTTGGAACGCTTTCGAGTCTTTCGACTTACGTTCGTAAAATCGGCGCTCGTTACGCTCGGCTGTCGTTCGCCACAACAACGATCGTCCGTGGATGGGTGACGGACGAACGAGTGAAAAGGTCGTTGGTGGGCAGCAACGCCGCGATTCCATCGTTCGCGTGCAAATATTGCGCGACGAGCCATGAAACGCTCCCAACGAACGTTGTCATTATTACTATCACTATTATTATTATTATTGTTGTTTTTTGTTGTTGCGAAACTCGGGAGTTTCGCGCGCTGGCAGGAAAACTTCGAAAAGTGTAAAATTGCACGTGATTCAAAGATTTCCAAAGTACAGTGATTCCCGCAATGTTCGATGTGCGAACAATTTTCCTTTATCGCAGCTTCAACCCGGCTTTTAATTGTATTATATAAACGCGAACGTGCACGCTCGTTTCACGTCTTCAACAACTGATATTTTTATTATTTTATATTATTTTATATTTTATTTTATATTATTTTTCGGATTTTGCAATCCGATAAGAGGTTTAAAGAGGGGAAAAAAAAAAAAAGGAAATGGAAAAAACAACGGGACTTTACAAAATTTGGTGAATTGGTAAAATGAACGTAAAATATAATTGTGTAATAGACGAAATAGGGAAAAATCTAATATGGTATAAATTTCATTTATGCTACACACATGTGGTATCAATTTTATCCGTCACCATTTGTTTCATTCAAATCAAATAAAGTACTTGACACTTCTTTTTGACAGCAAAAAATTGTGCTACAAAGGGTGAATCTTTTATACATTACTGATTCTTGTATATCACAGTGTATATTTTTAATACAATATGCACTGAAGCTATTAAGCTAAACATTGAAATTTAGCAAACAATTTCTTAGTGAATTGCCATGTGCCCTAACAGACACATAATCAGAAAATTTCTGAAAAATTAGACCGCGAATTTTTATGCGAATTAATGTCTTTGAGAAGGTAATTAAAAAAACAGAAAATTACACGGTAGAAAATTACTTGACAAACCAGAAGAGAGCACCATGCTTCAAATACTTTTTACGTACATTTCTTTCATCCTGTGCAATTTTAATTTTATAAACGCATGAAAATCCGCAGTCTAGTCTCAGAATCTAAGAAAAATAAATTTTTTATATTTAGATTTTCCTTTGATCGTTTCGCAAAAGGTTCAATCAACTGATTAATACCGATCATCGTCGAGCAAACGCGACGCGCGCAGATTTGGTCGTCGATCTGCCGCGATATCAAAGGCATTTCGGCCGAGTCTCAATTTTAATGTCGAAGGAAGGGATCTGTTCGTTTGCAACGAACGTTAATTTCAATATTCTTCCATGTTTTTCACGCGCGGATTGATCGATTCCCGTCTGGCCCGTGGAAACAGAAGTTTGATATCTGATTCGATGTTACGCAGCTGTTATTGTTGCTGCTGCTGCTGCACCGGCTCGATGTTATTGCAGTCAACCTGCCATGATTGACGCCGCGAAAAGCCGAGCGAATGAAATCACGGAAAAATAATGCCCGGTATACGACGCTTGGCGTGCCGCGTTTATCGACTCGCCGATATTTTTACCGCATCGCTAACGAACCTATCGCCCATTACTTCCCACGGCTATACAATGGATAATCGTAACAGACCTATCATCTTATGGGATTTCGCGTCACGCAAATTGCAAACACGCGAGACGACGCTGAAGATTCGAAGCGACGAGTGCTGAAACTAGCGTCGAGCTCGATCTTGCTCGTCAGCGACTCATACTGTCGTTTGAAAAAATTTAGAACACGTTAAGGTCTCCCTTCGATGAATAAATATTTCATTTTTCTTCTCTTTTGAAGTATCGACAGTTTTATTAATATAACGCGTTGCCTGTAGGATAGTTGAGTCTGTTGCTTTAATTTTATTACCGTTCTGGATTGTCGAAAAGTGTAAATTTGGATTTCTTTGTTACGTTGCGCAGAATCATTAAATGGTTTTTGAGGAGGAACAAAAAATTCGCGAGTGAAATTTCGTTCAGGCTGTATAAATGAACTTCTATTGAACTTAAAAATCAATCAACATAATAATTGTAACATTCTTGTTTCTCAGCAAAGTATTCTGCAACATGCTTGCTTCGTTCGAAGAATAAAAGTTTCATCTAAATTGTTAAACGTAATTATAGTAGAACCGATGTGACGCAGTAATTTCACGTATGAAAATAAGAAGAAAAGGAGGAATAACATTTTTTTCATTTAACAGTCTTTTGAGAAAATTAAATTTGAATTTATATAGTATTTACACATCTTTCATTGGGATTGTATGATATTTATATACTACTGATGATGCATGATACTTATATAATTTACTGATTTCCGTCCTAACTCCGTTTCTGGAAGCTCTATTGCCAATATTTTGAATCATTAATATTTATTATTCTATTAGATAATAGAATCACATTTTGAATAGTTATTATTCATTGTTCTACTAGATAAATTCCTTGATTTAAGAAATTAAGTTGGGGAACAGCAAATTATGTAACAATGTACATAAAAGAATAAGGATATATCAAGAATATTACATCTTATCTTTGATTCCAAATATTTGATTGAAATGTAAATAAAAAATGAAGTTTATAAGACGTATTTTAGTCGAATGAAGAATGAGATTTAACAAGGAGTTGAACAAGGAATAAAGTTTGCAAAACGTGTTCCAGGCAGTGTCTTAAAGATATTACATCTTTTAATTCCAAAAGTTTAATTTAAAAGGATTTGAATGAAAAATAAAATTTGTGTCCCGATTGAATATGGGGCATCGAATAATAAATGAAGCATACAATGCATCCCAATTGAAAATACGTTCTATTCTATTCTCCAGTTCCAAAGAGTTGAATCGAAGGGATCACAAGTGCAAATTTAAAATATAATAAAGTATATATTTCCAAACTTAAATGAATAGAGACTTTCAAAACCTAATCTCCTCGAAATTTTTGTTTACAAATTACATTTTGTTGCAATTACAAACGAAAATCCTGTATAAATATATCCCGCTTCACTAAACTGTAAAATAAGAAAAAAAAAATGTACAAAGCGTATCGTATACTGTGTACAATACAATAGCAGTTAGTATCGGCGATATATTGCAGAATTTCTCAAAGTTTCTGTGCGAGCTTTGGAAATCCAGAATGGATTTCAGACGATGGTACGTAAGTCCAGCATCTGCAATTCATTCTGGGTCTCCCTCAAGTCCTTTTGGGATTTCGGAAATCTAGAATGAATTTCAGATGCTAGCACATACTGGGGATTTATTCTAGTTTTCTTTTTTTTTTTTTTTAGAAAATTACGTCACGTGTGTGAAAACGTATGGTCGACCCACGTCGCCATGGAATATATTCAATAAATTGTTCCATGTTAATACTTGCGCGGTGCAGGCTTCAATTTCGTGTATCAAGGTGTTCGAGTGTTCATTTCCTAAAATATCACGCCGGCATTATTCCACAGAACCGCAAAATTTGAATAGAATCGCGGCAAACGCAGACGTAACAGCAACATTGCAAAATGTATAATATTGTGTTACGTGTGTTATGTACGTACGCCGATGAAACTTCGCTCCAATATTTATTTCGGTTAATCAATAGCAACGTGATAAGTAACATCGTGAATGCACAGATGAACAAAGCTCTGTAATACGGAGGCGAGGTTGTGCAGTATATCGATTTAGCTTCTTTTATTTAACGTCTTGAGCCAGAGTTGGTAAAAAATTATAACTTCGGGAGTTTGCAGTATAAATGAAACTTAATCAAAGGGGGGAAGTCTTGTGAAATTTTATATAAGTATTGATAACTCGCGGAGGTAAGAAAGTTGTAACGAAACGAGAAAAAAAAAAAAAAAGAGAAAAATTGTTCGACTAATTGTTAAATTGATAGGTTTTCAGATTCGAATTGATAATGCTGGTTAAAAGATATTGAATTGTTACGATTTTCTCATTATGTTACCTCACTCGCTATATTTGCAAAAAGAAAATTTCAGTTTGCCTTCGGAATTGATTTCTTTATAGGGAAACATGACAGCTGAGTTGTCAACAGATTGGACTTGCAAGTAAGAAAAAGAGACTTCGTATATGAAAAGAGACACTTAGTATACGAGATACAGATAGATCTGACGTACAATGCACACTTTTAATATCGGTAATAACTCCGTTGCTTACAATATTCACCTAAATATTATGAAAAAATGTACAAATGAGCGTGCCTTTTGGCATTCTACAGCGCGATATTAAACTGAAAGTATGGAACACAAATGCAGTAAACGCATGTAGCGAAAGTTTTGGCCGGCACTGTACGTTTACTACCTCAAAACATCGAGAACAATGGAGTAAATAACACGGCTGCGAAATATGTTACACAGAATTCTGATATTTATTTGCTCGTTCAAATAAACTGTTAATATCTGATGAAAGAAACGAGAACTAGCTTTGCTCGTACGCTGGTTCCGTATTACACGACTCTACGACCTACATGTACTGTATACAGGGCGATCCGTAAATCGTGATCAACCAACCGGATGATGATTCGAGTAGGAACGAAAGAATCAAATTTTTTTCATTTCCGAGGCAATCCAGCTTGAAAATTGATCGACTATACATTACAATCCACCATAGAATTACCAACAACGATCGATCGTTGATTTTCATTGTAATAATCATGAAAATGTTCCACAGCGAGCGAAGTGTACTGAATCTGGAAAGTCCAAATTTGACTAAACGTTATTTTATAGCCGTGGACGTTGAAATTTGTATCACGAGCTAGGTCAATTCATTTGCAACGACCGAGTATATTATTGGATACTGACGGATGTCGCGGAATTAAATAAAATTATATCGAGAACTCAGCGGTTAGAAGTGTCGTTCAATTATCTATTAATTCAGTCCGTTCTATTAATCGTCGCCGATTGAATAGAACTTTTTTTTCAAGATATTTCTTCCAATAAAAAACTGAATGTTCATTCGCAGATCAATAAATCTGCTGTACAAAACCAGAAAACCATTTTTCAGCGAATATTAAAAGCCTTCGGAAGGCTTTCAAATTTTATTAAAACTCGAACCTTCTGCACGATGTTTTTTTCAAAAGGAAACACAGTCGTTGCGCGATCATTCTCTCCAGCAAAAATCATCTCGCGGCGGATTGTTCGCGGTTTACAGGACACGCACCTACGCGAGTTTACGTCGAATGGCGCTATGGATCTGTTTTATGGCTCGTTTGCACGGTTACGACATTCGTAAGATTTCGCGTTAACGTTCGATGAAACGGCTTATGCTAGCGCGAGAGCGTAACCGAGCCGGTGAGGGCGGGCGAGGACGAAATAGGGGAATGACACGCGAGAGGAAGCGTGTTGGCCGAACGATCGCGCGCGGCCGGTTGGAATTGTATCGTATTGAATAAAAGTGACTCGGTGTAAAACCTAAAACGACTGCATTGTAACAACAATGCCGCGTCCCTGGAGGCGCGTCGTTATCGCCGGCGTCATTACAAAGCGACCGTGCGCATAATGGTCACGAACTTGTAACGATAACGACGTTCCCGGAGCTTTTAGCCGGCCACCTCCTTACTATACAAGCCAGAAAGCTCCGAATGGACATCGGACGTGATAATGCGCGAAAGCCGGTTCGACGTTTCTCGCTGGATTTTAAACACAACCGCGTGTGTGCGTCTCTGACGAAAGGGTTGAACGACACACGCTGAATGCGAACTGAATCACTGCGATCACATCGAAGATTTCACCGTTTTACTCCGTCTTTAGTTTCATCATATTTATATAGGTATAGAGTGGCCACTGAAAAACTGAAGGCTTTGGAAAGGAATCACAACTTGTTCGTTTTCAATCATTTTTATTTTCTTCTTTTCTAGGTTATAGAGCGTCGCTTGGAGATTAAAATGGCTAAATATGATTTCCAGCAACGAGTAAAACTTAATGAATTTTTCTTCTTCCGGTGAAAGAAAATGTGTTTGTGAAAGTTATTTTTGTTTTATGTCATTCAGTCTTTTAGTGGCCACTCTGTATAAATTTCTTATAGGAATTTTCATATAATTTTTATTCCATTTTATTTCCAACTCTTGTATAAAAATTTTTAAATTCTCGCCGAGTTTGAAGTGAAATGTCATTTAGCTTTACGGGACACGTAAATGAAGCTTGATGTGGTCGTGACTGCTTGTAATTCTAATACTATTCAGTGACGAATGTGGTAAACGACGATAACTGCGAATAATTTTGTAAAGAAAAGTATGTATTTTTGTTTCGTAAGGGACTGTAACGGATCTGACGGATTTATGGTAAAGAGCATAGTTAAATGTTAGAATTCCGAGAACACGTTTTCGATTCGTAACTTTTTCAATGATTTCCTCTAAAATACATTTGTCAGTGTGCGAAAAAAGGAACAACAATTTCAGCTGCTTATTGAATCAATGAATTTTTAGCAATATCCTTTGTTACTATTTGCGAAGGGCGACTATGCTCGAAAAATGATAGAATTTTAAGTCATCAATAATCACAACTAGCGAGAATTCGATGCAAGATGCAACGATGAATATAAAACAAAAAATATTTATCATCGAGCAACACTATTTACTTACGATCTTGCAATTCTCTTCAACACTTTCCCTTGTGGTTATTACACACGCGCGCGGCGTACAAAATTAATCGTCATTCAGAGTCCCAAAGTGATTATCAGCCCAGGGGCTCCCGAAGGGTTAGACCCGCCGCTGGATCATGCGCTGCAATGTTGTTAAAATTTATGAATAATGTAGCAGAGGGTAACGCAGTTGCCCCGGTAGTTCGTCCAAAGTGCGATCGCTATCGTCTTACAGAAATTTCGCGGAAAACACGACGTTGCTCGGGGAGCGATACAACGTTGGAAACTCAACCGCGGGGAAGAGTCGCGGTTACCGAGAGATGGATATGCGACGACTAAAAAAAAAAAAAGAGAAAAAAAGAAGAAGAAGAAGAAGAAGAAGAAGAAAAAAAGAAAAAAAAAACAACGTCGTGCATGTACACGGGGGTGATGGCAGCAAAGGGAAAGTGTCTTGCACATTGTTACCGGTACGGTAGGCGAACAGCCGGTTTTACGCAGTGTCAACGATCTTTCGCGTTGTTTCGTGGCCCGCGGGAAACAAGCAACGTACTAAAGCGTTTTACGAGCGGCGCCGCGCAAACTGCCACCGCGTTAAAACAATCCGCCGCGTTGCAATTACAATCGCTGCGCTGTAGAATCTGCGGATACGAGGGTTGTTACACCAGGAGGAGCAGGAGGGAGGGTGGAGGTTGGCGCGGATACCGCCGATTTACGCGCACTTCGCGATCCATGGCTAACGTCGGCTATTATACACCATAGGTCGTCGAACCTATATTTTTCCCCGACCGATGGAATTTTCGTTAACCTCCGCTTCGCGGACAACTACCGTTCTGTACACCATTCGCGGTGCGTTTTACGACGCGACTCGTTCACGCGAGAAATAATCGCACGGTTCGGAATTCATTCTTCTCCGTTGGTTTGTTGCCTCGAGCTGACTTTCACCGTCTGGCGAATATTTTGGGGAAATCGATGAACAATTAGCGATCCAAGGATTCACTGGAGCTTTCTTTCTTGAAAGAGTTTCTCGCTTGTTGTTTATTTTGATACATTCCTGTCCTAGAGAGTGCTCCAATGATATTCTATGAGTCGAATTTGAGTCACCCACTGTGTGACTGTATGATAAATTACAAAATCTATAATTATAGTTACAAATCACAACTCACTGCACGACGAAGCGTCCTCCTCGATATCATTTCAATGCATGTGGATAGCTTTCGTCTGCGCGTAGCTTGGCTTCAAATTCTCTTCACGGGAGACCGGCGCGATGAAAAGTCCGAGAAACGTAGTGGGAAATCGAGAATCGATGATCGATCGACGAGGGAGAGCTCGCGTGATAGTTTCGTGAAAGGAACGCGGAGCGCGGATTGATCTTGCGAGAGCGAGAGCCTCGCAGCTTTTGCCGAGGTATTATGCGATCCGAATCTGGATATTATTCTATAATCTATTCAGTTGGATAATAGTGTCGGGCATGGAGGTTAGAGTCGATTGCATGCCTCGCGACTCGCACGCCACCACCCACCGAAAGCACCCTTTCAATATCGCGCTTTTACACTCACGCGTACATTCCCGCATAGAAGTTCCGCGCACACCATTTCTTTCTACGTGAAATAAATATTTTCGTACGTTTCTCCTGAGAAATATTAAGATGTAAGAACGAATCTCCAAATATAAGTGAATACAGTTTCGCCATTTCGAAATAGCAACACGTTCGTTTACCGAGCGCCGCGTAATTTCAATTTTCAACAAGAGAAACAGACGAACTTGCACTTGCTTTCATTGAAAATGCTTCTACATAATAATATCTACAATGAGAGACATGATCTGGTGTTGTTACCAACGTTGTTCCTCTCAACTGTCTTAATTGTTTGATATTAATACGCTGTTAAAATACGATTAACTCTCTGTGTAACTCCACGGCTGTTTCATTTTTCATGATTTTAATTTGTCTTTCTAACGTTTCAGAAAAATGGCGAACCAGTTTTGTATCTGGATTAATGTTCTAAAACACATCACAGTGAATAAAGATAATATCTCTTTGACGTTCCATTTCGTTAGTTTAAAAGAATATATTTTCATCACGCGTATATATATATATATATATGTAACGCACTACGAAAGAGGAAGATCACTTTGATTATTTATCTAGCATGTTTAATTACATGTAAAAATACACGTAAAATACAACTTTTTCCTTAGACGTTTTCGTTAGCGTTGATGTCACGAATAAAATATCTCCATTCGCTGAACTATCCTTGTCTTTTTCATTTTTTTACCTCGTTTACGATCAATATCACGCAAATATATGTTTCGTTTATTCATATTCGTTTCGAAGTATGCTCTAAACTTCCGAGCGAGAGTGTACACGAACGCTATCATCCGCAGTGTAGCATGCGAGCAAATATTTGCGTCTTCCGGCGCCTTTTGATTATCGTGACACGCGCCTTTCTCTCGAACACCAAGAGTCAGCCGGCTTTATTGTTGCAGCTTATTTGCACCGTGATGTAAACGCGAACGTAGCGAGTGATAAAAAAAAAAAAAAAGAAAAAGGAAAAGCTACGTGGGATATGTAGGTGGCAAGGAAGAAGAGACCGAGAGAGAGAGAGAGAGAGAGAGAGAGAGTGAGTGAGAGCAAAGGGATGAGGAGAAATAGAGCTTAGGGATGAACGACGACACGAGCGCGTCTGATTTATGAGCTCCGTAACCGAGACGAGAAGGCTGGATACCGGCTTGCACTGGCACGCGATTTCTTCCTTTTGCGGTTGACCATCCTTCGTTTCTCTTGCGCTATTTAACCTCCCGGACACCGAATACCGGGTCACTTTGACCCGGCCCGTAACTCACTTGCTGTTTCTTCTTTTTGCTGTTTTCCTCTTTCTTTTTTTCTTTTCTTTTTTTGCATCATTGTCATCGTTATCTCATCGCCAGATCCCGTTTGAATTTATCGTAACGTGATTGTTACCTCCACTTGCGATCGCACCGTTTTCATTTTAATCGCTTGGTTACGTGCACTTTTACCGATAAATGAAACATTTTAGAAAGACGAATAATAAAACAACGAGAGGGGAATTTATTACAGAACACTTTGTCACAATCGGCCGATAATTGGTCCCGGTGTCATTACTCGAGCAATCGATATTCGAGGATTAACTCTTAACCGGTATTATCGGATATCGTGGACGACAACAATTTATAAGTTACTCGGTTTTAGAATTTTTCCCGATAAACCAGAGATAGAATCAAATGCGTAATCTGAAAATAAGGCAAATTACTATCTACAAGTTTATCAACAATGTTGCACAACACTAGGTTACTATACGGATCTATATTTCGCCAGCTGAAATATTCATCAATTTTTTGAAACACACCGATGATCAACAAGAACGACAGAAGTTAGGCTATCGATTACAAAAACCGATTTCTGGCCAATGAACGACGATAAAAAGCTTTCGGGTCCTCGTACGGCGTGCATGCACAAACAAAACGAGATTTTTTTTTATTTTTCGCCAAATCGGGCACACGGGTCGACGACAAAGCGCCGACGGGATATTCCCCGGGCGTTTTGCCTCCGCGAGACGACGTAAATTTTTCCATCGTTTCCACCGTTTCGTTCGCCGGCCTAGCTCTGCGTGCAACGTTTGCAAAATGATTTATACGCGCCGCGAACTATGGCCGCGCCGATGATTGCGGTAATTGCAATTAATCAGATTTATGCGTGTTAACTATAAATCTGATTATACCTAGCTGCATAGGTATAATAACGGTTAAATCTCTGTAAACGCGCTAGTCCTGATTTTAGCCGATTGCAAATCGGTCGCGGAACAAACCGGCGACTCTGCATTGTTGATCGAAATCCACAACGCGAGGCCCCGGTTGCTTGCTGAATTCTTAAACCGGTTTCACGCGGCAACACACGTCCGAGAATGAAATACACAGTTTCATCTGTTCCCGTGTCAATCAAACAATCAATCAATCAATCAATCAATCCTGTGTAACTTGAAAATTACAAATACCACGCACGTCTCACATTCGGTGGATTTTATTTTCGTGTATTCGCTACTTCCAACTGTTGTATTTCATCAGTGTATCATTAGAAGATTATTTACAACAACCATTAGTTTCCAGGCCTCAAGTTACAATTGATTGGTAATTTCTAAGCGAACGAAATATTCCTCGTCTTGAACGAATATTTTTCGACGAAGATTCTTTCCGAAAAGTGGATGAGTTTGAGGTTCCGAATGCAGATACATTCAGATTTTCCTCGATATGTTATGTCAACGATGCCACAATAGGATTGAACATTGAAAATTCATCGTCCATCAAGAACTTCCGAAACTCGGAAACAGTCATGGCCTCCAAAACTCGAGAGCAACCAATATATTATTAAAATTAAAGTATGGAATGGCTAAAAATCTTAAAGTACCGAAATATCGTATTCAGAACCGTCTCAATTTTTCGCGACATATATATATATTGCATAATATACACTATTCGAAGCAGTTCGAACCGCAATACCTTCGCGTCTGCATACGAAGCCTTAAACTCCGCATCGCGACAGAATGAAAAATCTGAATATCATGAAGAGGCACGTGGTCGATTTCCACCTAGCCCGGATTGCACGAAAACGTATCCCGTCCCCAGCTGCGACCAAACACCAGACCAGACCAGACGCGTGGCCGAATAGAATTCTCGATCACAGGCCCCCGTTGATCCTCGACCAAGGAAACACGACACATCTCCCCGTTTTCTCCTCGTTCCTTCGAAAATTCTCAAGGAGATTCTCTCCCCTGCTGACTGCCGATCTCGCGATCTCCAGTTGAAACGAATCGCGGCCGAGTAACGATAATTGCGGCGAGGGAGGTCTCGAGCGAAGAACGAACGAGTGGAATTTATGTCCGGTTTCGAGGACACCAGGATCGAGATTTCGAAACGAAGTTGCCGGCGAGGCGATAGGTTCCGACCTACGGGACCCGGGGGCAGAGGGCCAGAGATCCGCCGGGTCAGTCTCGACCCGGCACGTAATCCAGAAACGAATCCCCCAAGATCAACGGGTCCGGCAGCCTCGCCGGAAGCTGGCCGACGACCGTTTCCACCTTTGCCAACCCGACAATGAATTCTCCCCTAGAAATTCCCACTCTGTTTGCCGACCACTCCATCTTTACCGTTCAACGATCGAGTTACGAGCGATCGCGTGCTGCAAACTTTTCGCGCTCCTACTCGCTTCCTTGCCCCGGACAAACTTTTCTCTTTTCACCTTCCAACTTGTTTTTCCCCTGCCGCCCGCCAGCGATCTCTCCCGTTCTAATTTCGTTATCCTTGTCGGTGGGGCAAGCCGCGAGGCAAGTCGCCCGATCGTGAGATTAAATGCGAGTTTGATTGGTTGTTTCGGATGAATTTTCAAGCAATTATGCGTATCGACGAAAGCCGTATGAATAATTAATGATCTGTCACTGTTCAGCTGATCAATTATCTCTTTTTCTCGTACTAGTTATTATATAGTCGCGATGTTTTCTATAAAGTGTAATATTTAATGTAGAAGATGGTCTGTTTGTTGGAAATTCAAAGGTGGCAAATATTAAATTTAATTTTAGGCACTTATTAATAAAAATATTTAATTTTAGGCACTTATTAATAAAATAAGTGGATCATTAGAAATTCAGATCATTAGAAAAGGATAATACGTTACAATATATTGAAACATTTTGTTAGAAGATAAATATGTTTAAAAATGAGTGCGTTTTTAGTTTGTTACGCAGCACACGTTAACTATTAAATTTTTAGATTTCTTTTCAATTTTAAGTAGTCGACGGATTAAGATCATCAATAATTGAATAAGATTATTTTTGTGATCATTAGAAAACCATTTTCTGTATTAAATATTCACCAACACTTTGAAGAGGATATCACGTAAGTAGTATGAGAAGAAGAGATAATTGTACCTATGTATATGAAGAAATAAGCCAAGAAGAAATAATAAAACTTCTTTCACTTAAGGCTTCGTTCTCGAATAAACCTAGTTTGTCACGTATTGTAGAATTTGATTAATTTTCAACTAGATCAAAGTAAATAAATCAGTAGAAGCTTACGAAAGCAACACAATTTATACTTCAAGTTAAAAACACAAAGTAAAGTGTTCCTGCTCCCCAGGAAATTAAATTTGAAAATTTAACAAGTACACGAGCACGAAGTTAGCTCTGAAGTAAATATGTTCAGAATCTGTTTGAAAAATCCGATGAATAAATAACAAAAAATGAAGTTCTTTCATTTTTTCACTTGTTTATGTGTATCATCAGTTGGAATATTAATATTATAATTAATTTTATAATTGCAGAAATATTCTTATACATTGTATGTTACACTAATAAATATTAAATTATGCGAAAAATTCATAAAAATCCGCAGTCTAAAGTCACACGTGACCATCAGAGTAATTTTGCGGACTTACGTTGTTTTTTTTTTCTCTCTTTTCTTTAAAGATTCGAATGATTTTTGTAAAACGTATGAATTTTTGCATTCTAATTTCCTTGTCTCGATTGTCATACTTTAATCTTCGTAGTTTTAGTTCTTGGTATTAAGCATTCTGTCAAATATTACAATATTGCACGAGCGTGTCACGATTCGTTCGAACGCAGATGCAACGCTTAAAAAAAAAAAAAAAAAAAAAAAAAAAAA
>NW_025110036.1:501950-536884 GCF_011392965.1 Frieseomelitta varia | reverse complement strand
AGAAATTAAAATCTTTGCAAAAACTGAGAAAGGAAAAAGTTGCCCTCCAACTAAATCTAACTGATTCGCGGACCATAACGAGTGACCAAACCGTGTAAAATAATCCGTCGCTCTCTCTCTTTTAAGGACAGAAATTACTAAGAGGCAATGAATTTATTATTTATTTCGCTGTGTTATGCATAAATATACTTAAAACTGAGAAAGTATTGCAATTTTGGAGAGAAAAATTCTCAACCAGGTAAAAGAAAAGAAAGAAAGAGAAAAAATAAATAAAAGAAGAAAGAAAGAAATGGTAAAATTTGCGAGTTTCCACCCATGGAAGAACGGTAGTTTCTATGGCGCGCGTGACGTTGTACGGGCCAGCAACCTTGCCGCGAATGAAAGGGGATAGCACCGGTAATGGTCGGACAAGAAACCTTCCTCGTGGCTGGAATACCGTTACGGAAGGACGCGCCGGCAACCGACACTCCTTTTCTCGGCCATGAAAGTAAAAGTTCGCTCGTTCGTGGCCGAGCCACCTTCTTCCTCTCGCGAGGAAAAGGAAAGAAAATAGAGCAGAAAGGCATCTGACTGTACCAAACGCCACCGCGACGTGCCTCGTTTCACGTTCGTTTCTCTTATACTCCTGTTTATATTCCATTCTGGAGAATGCTCGCGCCTTCCTTCCTCCTTCGTCCAGAGATACGTGTGTACTTTCTTCGTTTGTTTGTTTGTTTGTTTGTTTTTCTGCTCGTGAGAAAGAAAGAACACCGACGTGTGTTGTGAGTGGAAGAGTAATAACCCCATGGTGCATGGTGCATGGTAAATGGACTTTTGAAAGGTTAATAGAGTTCTCGAAAAGGGAACTCTTTGTCGTTGGTTTTCTCTTTCAGTCTCTTCCTTTTCAACAAGTCTCCTCGTTTGTTGCTGCGATTTATGAATCAAGTGAATTTGTAAAATTTATAGGAAAATATTGGTAGAATTTATGGGGTCGTGAGAGAATTAGGAATGTTGATAATTTGTATTTATGTTGATAACTTGTATTTATAAGGAAATAAATATGTGGGAAGTAGTTGTCGATTATTTAATATACGATTGTTCATATAATACAATACAATATAATTATAATTATATAATTATTATACAATTATAATTAATTTATGTGAATATAATTGGGATTATTAATGTAATACAATATTATTCTATTAATAATAATAAAATATTAATAAAGTTTTTAAAAGAGAGTTTTGTCTTTAATTTTCTTTTTCAATCTCTTTTCACAAAGTCTTCTCATTTATTGCTGTGATCGTGTTTTTTAGATCAAATTAATTTGCAGAATTTTTAGTGAAATGGGTATATAGTAAGAGAACTAGGAATGTTGGTAATTTATAGAGTAAGTTTTATAGGGAAATGGGAAATAAAAGTTGTCGATTATTTACTCGATTAATATATATTATTAATATTATTATTTATTAATATATATTATTAATATGATTACTGATATAATACGACGTAATTATAATTATAATTTATATAATTATCACACAATTATAATTAATTTATTATGTGAACATAATTAGCATACAGTAATGTATTATGTTATTATTGCTGTGTCACTACGTATTGTTATTATGTTGTTATAATAATATATTAATAGCAGAGTTAAAATATTGATAAATCAAATAATAATAAATACATAATAAATTTTTGTTCATGTCAAAATTCATAATTGCAATATTTCACTGTTGTAGAAGTTCCATTCAGTTTCAAAAAATAATCTTTCACTTGAAAATTACTAACGATATTACGTTTAATAGTCTAAGCATCGTAGGAAGAAACGTTTCAAGATACTCTTTTGCATTTTTTACAGTTTGAATTTAAACAAACGATTAAACTAATACGATTAAACAGAAAGAAACTATCCTACATTTTCTGAAGATTTTTGTTGTAATCTTCAACTATGTAAGATTGTCTTACTACAGAATATAAATCAGTGAATAAACTGAACATTAGGTAGGTACAAGAAACTAACTTCGACTAATAGAATTTCTGCAAAAACTCTCTAAATTGCAACAATAAAATGGTGTTGGTGAAACACGTGTTCTGTAAGACGGAGCATTATAAACTAATTACAGAAAACCACATTAATCCTTCCGATATCACGTTACGCAAAATCAAACGTCGTTTATAACCACAGGCGAAGAAACAAGAAACTTTGAACGTACAATCGTGTGTCGAAACCTTTTTAAAATAACTAACAAAATAAACTAACAAAAGAATTCTTTTACTAAGAATTCGTGTTCTTGAACCAAATCATTATTTTCGTATTATCATCGCGTCATTTTAAAAACTATGCCAAACGCATTCTAATATTCACGAATGAATTGACAATATTTTAAGAAATTAAACAGTTTCATTTTTAGAAAATTCGAACAAATTGACAATTTTTAAAAAAATTAAACAATATTATTTCAAAAAATTCGAATAAATTGATGATTTTTAAAAGAAATTAAACATTATAAATATTATCAAATAATTATTAAATAGAGTTATTAAAGTGAATTATTAAATAAATAAATATATACATATTAATAAGTGAAACGTATTATTATATTAAATTATATTAAATATTAAATAAATATTATAGAATTATTAAATGATATTCAGTCAAATTATTTTTGATTTCTGTATTATCAAATAATTATTAAATAGAGTTATTAAAGTGAATTATTAAATAAATAAATATATACATGTTAATAAGTGAAACGTATTATTATATTAAATATTAAATAAATATTATAGAATTATTAAACAATATTCAGTCAAATTATTTTTGATTTCTGTATCGTTTTGAACCACGAGCAATTTATCACAACTCACGACCCACTCTGTGCAGTAATTGTGATTCGCGCATCGTGGAAATACTGATTCTCTGATTCGGCGAAAGGTATCACGTAGTTGAAAGATAATTACGTTTGTGGTTTCCAGGATACGCGTTGCAACGACCCGACCATTTCTTTAAGCTAATGCGTTTTTAATCTGCCTAATTTTCGTTTAATTTGTTTATCGCTTCGCGGCTTTCTTCCTTGAAGAAAATAGCTTCCTTGAAAAAAAGGCTCAACGATTCGTGAAAAATTGAGTGACTTCCCGAAACAAAAAAGGAGATGAAAGGAATCATATTTACACGGTTCGCGAATAATGGTACTTGAACTTTTAAAAAGCTAGAATTGATAAAATATATATATATATTTTACACGCATACGAAGTATATTTGGACGATTTTCAACTATACTGTTGTAACTTAGTTTGAATCGAAATGAATTCCAATTGTCACGATTTTAAAATCAATTCACGCAATTTTAAAATCAGTACAACAAGTTTAAATCGAATTGAGTTTCAATTATTACGGCTTTAAAGCCAATTTTCAGTATCGTGCGAAGATAATTTTAATAAAATTAATAAAATTATCTTAATGAAATAATTGGTTTATTTATTATTTGTAAAATGTTGGTTTATTTATTAATATGTATCCATCCAAAGTGGATACACATTTAACATTTGTATTAAAATTCACAATTTCACAGCACTAGAAAGTATGTTTGAAAATTGATTAATATGTTTTATATGTTATATATATATATATATTTTATTATAATATATAAAAAATATATAATATATAAAATATATGATAATACATAAAATAATATAATAATATATTATTTTATATATTATTCATTGTTTCAAACATTCTTTATATATTTCTGTATAATTAACGTACATTTATATATCTTTATGCAATATATTATTTTCTATTACATTGTAAATTAAATAATTGTATTATGTAATCTTAAACGAAAAATAAACAAAGTATTTTACGCTTTGCGATGCGTATCAAAGCGTTCCTGTGCGAGAAATTGCACGAACTCGGCTGTGACGGTGTTATATTATAAATTCAATGAAGCAAGCGACCTTCGATATATTTCTGGCACAGAAAATTCGCTAAAATACCGATGAATTGGGTAATTATCACACTGAATCTACCTTGAATGAAAAGCAGCCTTGCGTCTTCTCTTACACAATTAATGTCGTGAAAGTAACGAATCGACATTCCTCGACACTTTGTTATCCTACTAATCGTTTCAATTGACTGAGATTAATTATTTTCTAACCAAACGTTCGACAAGACAAATTTTTTTCAGCACTCGTACTAACTACATATGAATAATCGATTTTAAATACTTTTATTTCATATCGAAGAATTAATATAAATTAGTATAAACTACTTTTAACATTATTCTTGTAACATATATTAATATTCTCGTGTAGATGAATATAGAATATTTGTAAAAAATATTGAAGATAATAAATATAATATAACATAAATAATATAGATGTGATAAATATAGAGAAAGTATTGAATAATAAATATATTATATAAATTATTCTTAATATTATTCTTATAACATATTAATATTTTCATATAGATGGATGAATATAGAATATTTGTAAAAAATATTGAAAATAATAAATATGATATAACATAAATAATATAGATGTGATAAATATAGAGAAAGTATTGAATAATAAATATATTATATAAATTATTCTTAATATTATTCTTATAACATATTAATATTTTCACATAAATGAATGAATATAGAATATTTGTAAAAAAATATTGAAAATAATAAATATAATATAAATATAATAAATATAAAGAAAACATTGAATAATAAATGTAATATATAAATTATTCTTAAATCTCATAGATGGATATTTCATAGAAAATGTTGAATAATTAATATAATATATAAATTATTTTTAATATTGTTTTTGAAATATATTAATACTCTTGGACAGAAAATATTGAACATATCAGCATAATGTATAATTATTCAAAAACTTACCTAGCATTCGTTTGATAAGTGAATCTTTCAGCCTCGATTCCTGCGCGGGCTCTTGCTTGCAAATCATGATCCACTCCGTAGACATAGTCTGCGAATGAAACGTTAATTGAACAAAATTATAGAGATATCTCGTATAAAAATACGTATGAAAAAATATTCATAGAAAGAGAACGTAGAAGTTAGAAATATTAGGAACGAACATTAAAAGTTATAAATATTATAAATGTTAGGAACTATGTTTTACAAATATCAGCGAAAAATTACATTAAATTTGTAAGTCATAGTATTTATTCAAATCATTTTTAGTATCAACTATGCATGTTGAAACTGTATATTAATTTTTTATCAATTACTATATCTGTAACTGTAATATTTTTAATTCGCCTTCACAATTATGAAATGTTTATTAATATGATTGTAATACTTTCAATTTGCGTTTATAATATGAAATTGCAATTAGTTTCATAATTATAATTAATAAATATCTTATGACCTCTCTATACGCTTTTATCACGATTTTATGATTTTTTTTTGTAAAAGTTTTCTGTATTAAGAATTCAGAATTTACTATGCGACGTAGAGTGAACGAAGGATGATTATGTTAACGAGTTCCTTAACACTAACGAGATTTTCTCTGCGAGTCGATCTCGTGACGTAAACCACGCAACATCATCGCGATCAACAACAACAACCGATTTTTGTAGCAGCGTGAGAGAAATCTCATCATTGTCTTTAACAATTCTCCTCAAAATTGTAACAGCAACAGTCAGTTGCGTGCCTCTTTTTCCTTTTTTTCTTTTTTTTCTTTTTTCGTTGCATAACATAGCGTTACACGGTTACGCTGTTAGAAAAAACAGGGATTTTCGAGTTTTCAATGTTCGATCGAATGAAATTCAATGTAAAATATCCGAATATTTTATATTTATTACTTATTATAAATAATAATAATTATTACTATTTATTTATAATAATAATTATAATATTATTATTATTATAATTAATATTATTTTATAACAATTATTATTTATTGTAAATAATAATTTATGTAAAATATGCAAATATTTTATATTTATTTATTTATTTGTATTATATTATATTTAAAAAAATTTACAAAAGATTATTTTATAATTATTATTACTTATTTATAATTATTATTATTATCATAATTAATATTATTTATCATAAATAATAATTTGTGCAAAATATCCGAATATTTATTTATATTATATTATATTATATTATATTTAAAGAAGTTATGGAGAAAAAGAGATATCTTGTTACACCACTATGAACAGTATACTCTGAAAGATTTTACAGTATATAGATACAATCGATAAAAAAGGAATAGTAGATTAGATTCAAAAAGGATTCTTGAATAAAAATCTGAATTAGATATTTTTTCATATTGTTGTGTGTCTTTGTTCGTATCTTGTTCGACTGTGGCCAATAAAAATTTACATAAAAGTATTAAATTTGTATAAAAATCTAGTCCTCCAAACAAGAAAAAAATAAAATAAAAAGGTGCTCTTACAAAATGCCTCTTATAAAATAAAGTCGGTGCTTCGAGTCGCGAAATACGAAATTTCAGAACTCGAGTTCGGAGAATTGAACAATTTTCTTAATTTCATTCAGATCCTTCATCTTTACCCTTTAAACTGAAGAAACGTATCCTTGAAGCAGAATTCATAAATATTCGTGTAATTCGAAGGAGTTAATTGAAGCTGATTAGTTAATTTTTTACTGACCTGAAATGTCAAAATGATGGACTGTCGTGATTGCTAAGGCCACGAAGATTATGGTGGACAGCAGTCCCAAGCTGCACCTGAAACGAAGAACAGAAACAAAATTCAATTAAAACATGGTCTAAACTTCAATTTACAAGAATATGCTAGTGAACGTTAAAATCGCGTTACAAGTCCAGTAAATAATAGGGATATATTGTTCCCCAGGGAATAATTGTTCTCTTTCATGAGAAAATAGAAAGTTGGAATCGTAAGAGATTAGTATACAATCAACGTGTTTTAAGATGCAAGGAAAAGATGAAAAGTTAAATGCAGGATAACGAACAGATCTATGAAATTTATTTATAGAACTTCACCTGTTTCCATGATACCTGTTCAGTATCTTTATGTAAGATCCTCTTTACTAGTAATATTTTCATACAACTTGCCACTTGCAGAATTTCACTAATAATATTATTTCAATTGCACAAGAGTGTTACGAGGAACTTTCAAAACTTTCCAAGCTATTAGCCACTGAAAATTAATCACGTTGTATCTATACCAATATAATACTAATATAATTTTATAATTTCATAGTATTATATTAATGTAATACTGCTAATGTAATACAATACACTGATACATTAGTGTAATTCTATAGGTATAATATCATGTTTGTAGAGAAGAGAAATAAAATCCAATTAATATTAAAATAGAATTTAACTATCACGACGATAATTAACGAAGACAACACGTTGAATTTGATAGTGGTGATGACTGTCTCACAGTTTACCTATTTTTCATATTAATAATATAATTTTACTAACGACAACACTTTACTAATATAAATAAAGAAAAAGCAAAATTAATGATATTTATACAGAATAAAACACAGAGTTCTGATTATTTGGTAAAGTAAAAATGTAATGGATTTGTAATTAACTTTAATTTATATACATTTATATACAATTTAAGTGACTTGTATATTGAACATTTATAAATCATTAAAATAAAAGAACTTTTCTTCTTCATGTGTTTAAGAATATTTCACACATTTTTTATTATACAATATTATTTATTAATTTATGTTATATATTATATTACATTGTACTATTATATATATTATACAATATTATATATTAATTATAATATAATATAATAATTATAATTATAATATAATATAGTTATATATAATTATATAATATGATAATTATACTTATAATATAATATAATAATTATAAAGTATAATTATAATTAAATATATATAAATATACAATATAATAATTATATAATTATACTGTATTATAAATTATATATTAATTAATATATAATATTGTATAAATTAATATTATTACAGTATTAATATTATTATATAATAATATTATACAGTATTATAAATTAACTGATAAAGAAAAAAATATAAATATTATATAAAGATATAAATATATATAAATGAAACAAAGAAAAGAAAGTTGAGTTTTACAGAGAATCGCGAGGAAATCGCAACAGGTTCTCCAATTTTTAATGGCCCCGGCCCGCTCAAAATGCCCATTAGGACATCCAAGCGCGAAACGAAGAAGAAAAGAATCCAAATTTCCAAGAATCCAACAGTGTCGTTTTTTCAGGACGATTGAAATAATTCACGAGAACGCGGTCCCTCCTCGTGGCAAATACCTGTCGCGGAGGTATTTATAAAATCGTCGGTATGCGACTTCACGAAATGTCTCCGCCTGAACTCGCGCATACTTTCTCTACGAGAGCAGGAGAGATTCCAGCGTCTCGAGAGAAGAGAGTCAGATGAAGAACGAAGGGGAAAAAGAGAGATTCTTAGAAGGAGAGAGAGAGAGAGAGAGAAAGGAGAGAAAGGCCGTGGAAGATCAAGAGCATGAAACAGGGGCAAGAGGGGGAGGGAGAGATTCCTCTACCCGATGTTCCTGCATCGATCAACGTTTTATTACGAGTCTCGAGTCGCGAGTTACGCATCGAAAACTTTTATTTGCAATGGCGATTTCCCTTTCGTCTCGTTTCTTCTTCGTAGCTCGAGTCGTATTGCGCGTACAGTGTTTGAACGAATTTTTAATTCATGCGCGTTATATTATATTTTATATTTCACGCGCGTTAAAAGTAATTGTGGAATTGTATTCCACAGATAAAATTTGAGAATTAAACCGTACTATGATATATCTCGTAAAGTAGCACAGAATGAGAAATATTCTGAATAGTTGTTACAATCAAATTATTGTAACATATTTTGTACGTATTGCAGTACTAAAATAATTTCTATTAATACTTCTATTAATACTGATATAATGAAGTGAAATTGATCAGCACTGTAGTGAAACATTGTCTATTTATAAGATTTAGAAACAATCAGAAAATGTAACGTGTAGTATATTGTGTGTGTATTATATATTACGTTTTCTAAATTTTGTCAATGTATATAATGTAATAATTATATAATCTATAAGTTGATTAACACTATCTGTTGATAAAATTTAGAAACAATCAGGAAATGTAATGTAGTAATGAATATATTGTGTGTGTATTATATATTACGTTTCCTAAATTTTATCAATGTATATAACGTAATAATTATATAATTATATTGTTAAATGTATAAATTGATTAACACTATCTATTGATAAAATTTAGAAACAATCAGGAAATGTTATGTAGAATATATTGTGTATGTACTATATATTACGTTTTCTAAATTTTACCAATGTACATAATATAATAATTGTATAATTATATTAATTATGTAATATATAAATTGATTAATACTATCTATTGATAAAATTTAGAAACAATCAGAAAATGTAATGTAGAATATATTGTGTATGTATTATATATTACGTTTTCTAAATTTTACCAATGTACATAATATAATAATTGTATAATTATATTAATTATGTAATATATAAATTGATTAATACTATCTATTGATAAAATTTAGAAACAATCAGAAAATGTAATGTAGAATATATTGTGTATGTATTATATATTACGTTTTCTAAATTTTACCAATGTACATAATATAATAATTGTATAATTATATTAATTATGTAATATATAAATTGATTAACACTATCTATTGATAAAATTTAGAAAAAATCAGGAAATTTAATGTACAATATATTGTGTATGTATTATATATTACGTTTTCTAAATTTTATCAATGTACATAATATAATAATTGTATAATTATATTAATTATGTAATATATAAATTGATTAACATTGTCTATTGATAAAATTTTAAAAACGATCAGAAAACGTACGTTGAAAAATTCAGTAACTGTTTAGTAAAAGAACTAATTAAATTGAAATTGAATCAATGAAATTAAAATGATTTAGTGAAAAGGTTGACATGTGACGTGCATGTCCATCTTAAATACGTAATAAAAAAAAAAGGATCCAGTGAACATTGAGACACATTAATACAGTGAATAATTGATTATTGTTACATCTCTGCAAAGTATGCTTCCTGCAATTTGTTTTCAAATTTATCTCAAATATATCATCGAGATCAAATTATTTCTATAAAACACATACGACAAATACTCAAAAAAAAAAAAAAAAAAAATGTTTGAACAGTATTGTGAACAATTGTACGCCACTTACAACAATATTTTATATTTGTGGATGAAACACACGTGATTTAAAATGAAAAAAAAAAAAAAGGAAAAGAGAGGCGCCTTCTGACGATCATCCTTGGAGAAATTTCTGCCTGAGAAGCGTGTTTCTCTCTTTTTTTTTTTTTCTTTCGTTGAAATAGACGAGAGACGCGAACAATATGATTTATGAATATTAACGATAAAATTGATGCGGGACTGACAAGTATTTTTGTTAATGCGCGATTTCATTCGATGAATATTGATGAATTCGATAAATATATCCGGTGATATTTAAATAGTCCTCGAAATTACTGAAAGCCTGAAAGTTTAATATGGATTGAGGATCATGTGATGAATTAAGGATACATTCGTCATTGAACATACTCTTTTTGATACATTTATTCAATATATTGTATTATGTTATCCTTATTGAACTTCCAATCAAATTAAACTAATTATTTGATTACTGATTGCAATTAATTATTTTATTATTATCTGTACGAATTAAACATTCGATGGTACCGATGCATATGTTTATTATCTGTAACTTAATTACTGAATAAAAATATCATTCGTTTCAATGAAATTTAAAGTAAATATCCGTCAGTTAAGTATTTATATTTCTACTGAAGAAATTTAGAAGCTGGCTATTTGAAACGACATAGGGCTGTTGAGAAAGAATAGCCAAATTTATTAAATAAATTTTGGCTGCAGTATGCCAGATAAAATCGAATAAATGTTATTAGATAAAGAAAAAAGAAAATGAACAAAAAATTTGAAAATTTACTATCCAGAGAGAAATTAATATTTTTCGATGAATTTATGAAAAAAATTTAAATGTAAATTTATATTCTTATATAGAAGAATTGTAATTATCTACACTCACTTATAATGAAAGAAAATCGAGGAAAGTATACGATTGATTTTTAAATTATTCTTATAAAACACGAGATTAAACAATTGTTAGAAGATAAAGAACATAACGTAAAATCCCGAACGTTTAATATTTTTTTAAAAGAAATTAATATCCTTGAATGAAGTTAGGATAGATAAGAGGATTAAGAATTAAGGTAAGACACAACATAAGATTAAATAAATATGAAATACATAATGTAAGATTAAACAAATATTAAATATATAACATAAGATTAAATATATAACGTAAGATTAAATAAATTTTAAATATATAACGTAAGATTAAATAAATATTAAACGTAAAACATAAGATTAAATAAATATTAAATATATAACGTAAGATTAAATAAATATTATATAAATATATATATAAATAAGGAGACAAAGAACATATAAAATCTCGAAAATTTAATATTCCTGATTAAATAAATGTTAACAGATAAAAGAAAAATGTAGAAAATCTCGATAATTTGAAAGAAATTAATATTGTGGAATAAATATATGATCCTAAATTAAATTACCGTGAATCAGGATCACCTAAATTAGCTCTCTCTAACGAAATAAGACAGTCTCTAACAGTCTCTATAACATAGAACTGTTACTATCTGAAACCAGTTAATGTTCTGAATCGAATGGATCACAATGAAGAATTGAGTTGGATTTATGATGAAAGCGAGGGGAAGAGTTTATTAGAAAACAAAGGAGAGAACGGAGAGTTTGAGAACGACTGAATTAAGCGGAATTTTTCTTTTTTTCTTTTTTTTTTTCGAAAGTGAGCCGGGTGTGTGTGGGTGGTGGTGAATTGCGAGAAATGAGGAGGAAATCTCCGAGAGAAAAAGGAAAAGAAAATCGATTACACACTTCGTAATCGTTGACCTTTCGTTACTGTAAATCGCGTCGAGTAAATGTATTTCATTGTTCTTGCCTTTTAATATCCTCTCTACATTCGTTTCTGTTGTTTCCTGTTGTTTTCTTGTTGTTTTCTATTGTTGTAAGAACAAACGATAATGTGTCGATATATCGACGTTTAATAACATTTACTGTGTTATTAATACTTAGTATTAACAGTTGGTATTTTATCAATTTTTATCCAATATTTAGCATTTCACCAATTTTTCAACATTTCGACTTATCGATATTAATGTAATATAGTAGTTATCGAATATTATAATAAATGTTTAAGTTCAAATTAGTCAGAATAATGAATTTGCAAAGGTAAATTCAAAAGTGACACGCGACATTTGGACTTTCTCAATATTTTTTCTTAATAAGAATCTTGAAAAAAAAAAAACAATAAATAGAGTCCCATTTTTTTTTTTGAATATATTCTATCTACAGTAAATTTTTTCAAATTTAATAATAGTTACTATATTATTTCAAGTGCTTTATACACTCTAACAAATAAACACTCTGTTTTATTGTTTTCAGATCTTCATTCTTCAAATTAAACATTATATTTATATATATTTATATATATTTATATATATTATATATTATATATATATATATTTCTAAAAATATATAATCTTTCATATTTATATATATTTCGTGTTAATACTTGTAATAATATCCCAAATATTCCACATGTTCTAACAAATTGTATTATTTCCGATACTTGCAATTTCTCCAAATTAAACATTATATTTCATATCGATACTTGTACCACAAATAATGTTTCAAATATTCTATGTATTCTAATAAATTGTTACATTATTTCCAAGCTTACATTTCCTACTTCGTTGTACTACAATCATTTGAAATATTCCGTGTATCCTAATGAACAAATATTCTAATTATTCGTACCCCTTTCACCCTGTTAAAACACCTGAACCTGATTCTGAATCGAAAGGATCACAACCTTCAGAGACGATGATACCAACATTTCACCAATCTTCACCGTTCACCTAATACAATCTCGTTCGCCAGGGGCCCAATAATTTCAACTCAACCTCCTTTCTAAATCCAACCATCGAAAAACTATCGCGACGTCTATTCCGTCGATCATGCTCTAGAAAGTATCTCTAACGTTTTTTCAAGACAGCTGCGGAGAAAAGGAAAAAAGAGAAAGAAGCAGATTTCGATGACGATCGGTTGGGAGACACTGGCCTTTCGATTTCGACTTTCAGCGTGTATGTAGGTGGACAGAGGAAAAAGGTGGGTCTGCCCGGGGCGAAATGGAAACCAGACCGGAGAGGAGAGAAGTTGGAGAATTCCTGCATAGGAGGGTGAAGATGACCTTGTTCTCCTCGCGAGGATCGAAGAGGAAGCTGGGATGATAGAATTCTATACTGAAATATATCATTGAAATATTTGAACGGTGGCCGGTTGCATCAGAGTGCCTTGATATTTAATTAAACTATTTTTAATAAACGGTATTTAATAAAAATATATTGATACCATATTGAATACTATAATAAAAATATTATATACTGATACCATATTGAACATACAATTTTATATTGAACACAAAGGACTGTACCATAGTCTATACCATATCATAAGGGACTATACCATATTGAACACTGTATCAACCATTTAATAAAATCATTTTTAATGAACCATATTTAATAAAGCCATTTTTAATAAACCATATTTAATAAATGTACATGGAACACACAATTTTATATTAAACACAAAGGATTGTACTATAATCTATACCATACCATACCATATCATACAATAAAGAACTATAATATATTGTACAGTGTGTAAACCATATAAAATAAAACCAGTTTTAATAAATAAAATCAGTTTTAATAAAAATATATTGATACCATATTGAACACACAATTTTATATTAAACACAAAGGACTGTACCATAGTCTATACCATGCCATACCATACCATACAATAAAGGACTATACCATATTGTACACTATATAAACCATCTAATAAAACCAGTTTTAATAAAAATATATTGATACCATATTGAACACACAATTTTATATTGAACATAAAGAACTGTACCATAGTCTATACCATACTATACCATACCATAAGGGATTATACCATATTGAACATAAACTATATATTTAGTAAAACCATTTTTAATAAACTATATTTAATAAAAATATATTGATACCATATTGAACACACAATTTTATATTGAACACAAAGGACTATATCACACCACACCATACCATAAAGAACTATATTTAATAAAAATATATTGGTACCATATTGAACACTAAGGACTACATTTTCTTTTTTTATGAATAACTATTTCACATTCGGTATTTTTAAGGAATATTTTTTATCCAAATTTCCACTATTAATTAATTTGTATCGCACATCACACATTTGTGGACTAATATGAAATTTTCTAAACCCACAATAATGAACTTCGTTGCTCACAAATATCTCACAAAGTTAATTTCTGAACGTCTGTGAAATTTTCTATCCCACAAATACTGAATTTCGTTGTCCCCGATTTTCATATGTTATTATTTGCCGGCAACTCTGAATTTCTCTGTCCCACCAAATAAATCTCGTTGCCAACAAATTATTCCACAGAGTTAATCTCCCGGCTTCCATGATCCAAGTTAATAGTACTCTGTGGCGAAATTTGCGAGCTACGAAATTCATTTGGCGGGATGATAAATTCTCTCGGTTCATGTTCCCAGTGATCAAAATTTTTCGAAAATTTCTCTACAAAAATCTCTTCCAACAGGCCAACTGTATATATATATATATATATATATATATATCAAATGTTATCGAGGGAACGCGGCATGAAATTCCTTTCACGGCTTTCGAAAGCGTTAAGAAAGTCGCTGGAAGAAAGAGAACCTGTTTAATAAAGACTCGTTATTTTTCTTCGAAACGGCCGTGTCGTTTGTTTGTATGGAGATTTATCAATTTTCGCGTGGGAAAACGAGGCGGACGGGTCGACGGCAGTTATGAGAAACGATACGCATTAAAATCGCGCTCGCGTTCAGCTTGCACTTTCAATCTGGCTCGTCCGATCTCCCGACGAGAGAAGGTCTGATTAAATCGCGATCCTAACACCCATAGGTCATGGACAATGGCCGCGGCTCTGTTGGAAAAACTCGGTGAACTTGTACTTAGTATTTCTCTTCCAGAACGATGTGATGTTGTGATGTCGAAATATTCGATTTATTCGAGTGAAATTGAGCTCCAAGTGAAGCTGCATTCAAGCGGAGGAGTTTGACTTATACTGAGGAATTTTACAAATAACATTGATAGAATCAAAGATCTGGATAGTTTTCAATTACGAAAGAAATTTGAGAGTATTGGATTGTATTTTATTTTATTTGGATTGTAAATTATATAATTAAATATATTATATAAATTATATAATTAATTATATTTCTTTCAAATAAAATTATATAATTAATTATATTTCTTTGAAATAAAATTTTAACTGTTTTATAACTGTTTCTCTATGAAATAAAATTTTAGTTAACGTAGTTTCTATGAAACATCATATTGTTAGTTAATTTTTAAGTGATTCGATGCATTTTACTTAATTTCACTAATTTCTTACTACCACGTTTCAATGTGATAACGTACATTATATTTTTAATCTTAAATTGTTTGAAATATATGCTATTAAACACCGTTTAAAATATTTCAGAATTGTAACAACAAATTTCGTTGGTTGATGTGACAAAATTGAAAAGAATTAACTATGCAACACGAAGAGGAAGAATCTAGATTTTAAATTAGCTAAGATGAAAAAAAAAAACAATTGAAAATAATTAACAATTATTAGAAGAATTGATTTTGTAATGTGAAAACGAAATGAGGAGAAGGAAAGAATTTAGATTTTAAAAATTAGAATTAAAAACAATACTTTCTAATAATTTATTCCACTACGTAACAGAAATATCAGGTTGTAAAGAAAAAAAAAATTATTAAATCACCGCTTGAAAACGTAACTATGGCATCTAAACGATCGATTTTCCACTCTGATTCCATAAAAAAAAAAAGATGTTCCTTTCGATCGAATAAAATACATAAATAAAAGAAATATAATAAAATATAATAAAATGTAATAAAATATAAAATAATATAATAAAATTATTACTCATTTGATACGACTTTCTCACACAACTTCCGCACGATCTCTTCCATCTTCATTTGCATTTATAATTCTAAACTCTCGTAGAAAAATTAGGCGCCTGAATTTACACAGAAACTATCTCAGGGAAAGAGAAATTAGGAGACCAGGGATCTCAGTTTCCCTTCTCGGATCAAATCCATAATCGTACGTACAATGACGAGTGACTTGGTACTTTTCTATCGTTTGTTCACCTTCGCCAGATCCGACGAACGTTCACTTTTCTACTCGTTGATGCGTGAAACTTTCTTAGCCATTCCTATAAATCAATAAAATGCCTGAAGACGTGTACGAAGAAACTTATATACGGTTTCTTTTGGTCCGGTCTGTTGCGACTAATCTAATTTTCACTTAATGGAAACAAGTATAACAATAAATTTAGAAATAAAATAGGGTGTAATAGTTAGAGATGTATATTTTGTAAATATTACATAAATTAAATAAATATTATATAAATATGAATTTAAATGCTACTTTAGACGTCGACGTCAGAATTATCAGAGTGGTGAAAAATTATCAGATCATTGTGATCTCTCGTTGATCTACGTTCTTTAAATTTGCGAGAACAAATTTTTAGAAATTTTAGAAATATTTGTAGAAATTCGAGTGAAAATTCGTAAAATACGTAGATAGAAACTCGTTCTTTATTGTAATAGAAGTTTTCTCTCTCGCGTTCTTCAAACGAACAGATTTTTAAATGAAACGATGATAAAAAGATTTTTACCCGACTGAATATGAAGTTGAGCAATATCCTTGTAGTACATTTCTTATTACAATAATTATTTAATTAATTAATTTCCTAATTTCCCATTTATTTTATTCTAATTTTATTAATATAATTTAATATAATTTATTTTAATTTATTTTAACATTCTCACTTTTATTTTATTTTAACTAATTAATTTCATAATTTTCCATTTACTACTTTATTTTAATTTAACATTCCCATTTTTATTTTATTTTAATTAATTAATTTCCTAATTTTCTATTTATTATGTTATTTTAATTTAATATTCTCACTTTTATTTTATTTTAATTAATTAATTTCCTAATTTTCCATCATAATTTAATTAATTAATTTCCTAATTTCTAACAAATGACGATTTAATTAGAAAAAGAAAAGTTTCCTAATTCTCTGTTATAATTCCTATAATATTATAACTTCTTACTACTCGATATCACCGCCGATTGATTTTACGTGGAATTGCACCGACGCGCGTAAAAAAGAAACGCAATCGATTGATGCAATTAAAAAACACGTGGCAGGCAATTCTCTAAATACGGCCGACGAGTTTGCAGATTTCACTTTGTTCGAATCGACGATTGACTTCTACCACGCCTGACGATTAAACAGACATCAATCAGTCTGCAATTAACCCTCCAACAGATACCGATTTTCATTCCTTTGTGACATATATGGCTCACACGCGGAATTTCCTAGGCCGCTTCCCTAATTTGGCTCTGACAATTTCCTTTTCCACGTTTATGTTTCTACGAGAGATGCTTCCTACGATTTATAGTACCCTCGGTGTTATCGCTTGTGAGTATAGAAATTATCATTTTGAACATTAACGATAAACGCGAAATCGCTGGTGACCGAGTTGTTTCTATTTCTATAAATATTTTAAAATAACTGGAACAAGACGAACATTAACGAAGGATTTTAAATGAGATAATTAGGCAGTATTATATAATGAAAGACACAACGCTTCCGTTGTACTTTATTGTAATTTATTGTAATATCTTATAGAGATGAAAATGCATATTTTCAAAAATTTTTGAAATTTAAAATAAACGAAATCCTTAAATTTAGAAATTCAAGATAAATAAAATCCTTAAATTTAGAAATTTAAGATAAATGAAATCATTAAATTTAGAAATTTAAAATAAATAAAACCCTTAAATTTAAGATAAATGAAATTTTGAAATTTAAAATTTCGAAATCCTTAAATTTAGAAATTTGAAATAAATAAAATCCTTAAATTTAGAAATTTAAGATAAATAAAATCTTTAAATTTTGAAATTTAAGATAATTTAAATCCTTAAATTCAAAAATTTAAAATAAATAAAATTCTTAAATTTAGAAATTTAAGATAAATGAAGTGTTTAAATCTAGAAATTTAAAATAATTGAAATCCCTAAGTTTAGAAATTTAAAATAAACGAAATCCTTAAAATTTAGGAATTTAAAACAAATGAAATCCATGCTAGAAACTCGTAGTAAATATATTCGAACCCAATTCTCCACATTTTCTTTCTTCAATTTTCAATAATCCACGGTACGTTGCTCTGCAAAGGATTGAATTTTCTTCAGTCCACGTGCGTGCAAATACCTTTTACATCTGTCTATTTTCTCCAATAAAAGACAATGATAATTGATATCGTGCCATGCACCGCTATCGGTGAGAGAATCGTAACGATCTTCGTCAGAAGATCACTCGCTTGCTCGTGATGCATAACGAACACGATACTCGGCATTGACGAGTTTACCAGAAACGTATAATGGCCTGAGTACCGACCAAGAGGTTTTATTTTCTTCGTTGAATTCGTATGTTAGTCCGCGCACGAACACCGACGATGTGATTCAGTGTCAGTGGGTCAACGGAAACTGGAGAAATCTCTCTCTCCAGTGACGCACGTGCCTCTCTTTCAGGAATCTCGCATTTTACGAATACACGACACGCGTTTCGTATTGTACGAATGTCAATACAACTCGCTCGTGCCTCGGAAGAAAGATCAAACAATCTTTTCGATCCATCTATCGATGGCTCAAGTCAGATTCACTCGAGTCTAGCTAGATCTACTTTCGTCTCTCTCTCTCTCTCTCTCTCTCTCTCTCTCTGCTTGTTCCTTTTTTCTTTTACTTTCGTTTTCCTGTTTCACCGTGTCTTCTTTTTTAGACAGGATCTCGTCGATCATGGACTACTGTTACTTTCACGCAGTCTGCAACAACGAGACGAGGTGAACGTGCCGATTTTCAGCTTGCTCGTTGTTCCTTTGGCGCGATGGCTTCTGTTTGAGATAACGAGTGCGGCAGTTCAACGTTTTCACAGCTGGAAAAGCCGCGGTGTGGATTTTTTTTTTTTCTAATTACTCTTCCTGCCCGTCGATGTGAAAAAATGATATCACGAACTCGAATGAAACGATTTGTACAGATGTATTTACCTGCCGTGTTCTATCCTTCTCTGTAGCTAGCAAGAGAAGTCGAAGTCATCAGGATATCTTTCATCTGATTATATTGTGTTTCTTCGAGACACCAGTTGATCGGGATAATTTTCATACATTTTATATGAATATTTATAGTTTGTAATATTTATAGTTTGTAGTATTTTTATCAACTGCTGGTAATATTGTAATTTTCTATTTTTTATATATATATTAAATATAAAATATTATCTGATTACGTGTTTATGTATAAATTTTAAATATTTAAATTTTCTATTTTTCATCTACATTAAATATAAAATATTATATAATTACATAATTATAAATATTAAATATTTAAGTTTTCTATTTTGTATATTATATAATTATATATAAATTTTAAATATTTAAATTTTCTATTTTTTATATTTATTAAATATAGAATATTATATAATTACATATTTATATATAAATTTTAAATATTTAAATTTTCTATTTTTTATGTACATTAAATATAAAATATTATATAATTACATGTTTATATATAAATATTAAATATTTAAATTTTCTATTTTATATATATATATTAAATATAAAATATTATATAATTATATATAAATTTTAAATATTTAAATTTTCTATTCTTTATGTATATTAAATATAAAATATTATATAATTATATATTTATATATAAATTTTAAATATTTAAATTTTCTATTCTTTATTATGTATAATATAAAATATTATATAATTACATATTTATATATAAATATAATTGTAAATATATAATTACTATAATTATATAATAATTATATATATATAAATATTATGTATATTAACTTCTATATTAAATTCTGTGAAAAAAAACTAAATTTTCAAAGAATCAATATAAAATTTTATTTGTGAAACAAAAATTTATTCCTTTCACAGAAAATAAATTTTCTACACAAAAAGAACAGTTCTTGAGAGTTTAAAATTTTTAATTCATCGACTGCGCGAGCACATGCAATCTCTGCATCCACTGCACCTACACGAAAATTTAACAAGAAAAATGATAGCTTAATAGTCAACAACTCACAAGGAGATAACTTAATAAACACGTAAAAAAAGGACCAAACGACGAGCGCGAAGAACTGATGAAAAAGAAACCAACAAAGGATCAAAAAGTTGAGAAACCTCGTTTGCGTGGTGGCGGATTGCACGACGATAATCGCGCGCGCAAAAAAAAAAAAAAAAAAAAAACAGAAAAAATACGCGATTGCACACGATTAACTTTCGCGCTAGTTTCATTGTCTGCTGAAACGCTCGCCTTGCACAATGTAAAGCCTTAACGACCTTGCTTCTTTAGCTGGCCGACAGGAGAGAAGGCGTGCTGAAACGCTCGCAAAATGAAAGAGAGAAAAGAAAAGGAAAACAGTGGCAGTCTGGTGAATGAGCGTGATCGAGCAGAATGATGGTCGATCGCTGCTCCCGGGCGATCAACGAGGAATAACGCCGACAGCGTTCGAGGAGGAAGTGACCACGGGTGAAAGTGCTTCTGGGACGTTGGTGGAGAGCTTGTCCCGGACACGTTTGTCCACGAGAAAAGCGGCTCCGTGCCGGGCAACACGTCTTTCCACGTCGCGATCGAAGGTCACCGATGACCAGGATCATCCGGTTGAAATCCAGTTTTCGACACCGTATCGGTGAAATTCGCGAGTATTGGGATCTATTGTTGGATCTCGGTGCACGTGGAAAAATCCTGTTTTCTCGAGTGAGACAAATCCTCTCTCTCTCTCTCTCTCTCTCTTTTTTAGGAGAGAAGTTTAGAAATTGCAAACGATGATGATTTCTCTACGAGAGAATTTCTCTCTATTTCGTTACTAGTCTTTGTGTTAATAGTTCGATGAATTTCAGTCAATTTTATTTTATTTTATATTTTATATGTAAATTATATATAATTTTATTTTATTAAATCATATTATTATTTAACTAAATTATATATAATTATATTATATTATTATATTATTATTTAATTAAACTATATATATTTTTATTTTATTATATATTTTATATATAAATTATATATAATTTTATTTCATTAAATCATGTTATTATTTATTATTATTTATTATTATAATTATATTATATTATTATATTATTATTTAATTAAATTATATATATTTTTATTTTATTTTATATTTTATATATAAATTATACTATATTATTATATTATTATAATTATATTATTATTTAATTAAATTACGTATATTTTTATTTTATTTCATATTTCATATATAAATTATATATAATTTTATTTTATTTTATAATTCTAAAAATTATTGGTATTTAATTATCGTAAGAATGATTGCTAGTCGTGTTATTGGAAGAGAATTTATCGATCGATCGTAAGTGAAATTATTTAATTGATTCTGTAAATTATTTCAATTATCGTGTATTTCTAAGAATTGTTAATCACGTATTATTGCTAGTCGCATTTGATCAGATTTTCAGAAGAGAATTTATCGATCGATTGTAAGAGGAAAATTGTTTAATTGATTATTTCAATATCGTGGGCTTCTAAAAGACATCGATCGTATTTATTGCTGGTTGTATTTAAACAAATTTTTAGAAGAGTTATTGATCGTAAGTGAAATTATCTGATTGATTCGGTAAATTGTTTTAACATCGTAGATTTCTAAAAATTATTGATCACGTTTGCTGTTAGTCATATTTGGTCAAATTTTCAGAAGAGAACTTATTGATTGGTTATAAAAGAAATTCTATAAATTACCAATAGGTGATTAATTTTATTGCCTTAGATTTTTCTAAATCAAACTAATTTCGATGATATAATCAGTACAGTGAAATCGGCAATCGGAATATGGAAAATAAAAGTGAAAGCAAGGAAATAAGAAATTCAACGTATCCGCTAATTTTCGTATAATTGTGTATCGCCAAATGAATTTTGCAATACTTGGTTTTACATGATTGCAAAAACTATCGATTTTCATTATGCAACGAGACAAAAACAGGTAAGATCATTTGCTGTGTTTTTCGAACAAAATTGCAAAACGAAATCTTTAAAAGTAAACGTGTAATAAATTCACTAATATACATACATGCATTTATATTATAGTCAATAATGATGATTAAATCATTAAAAGTGTCGTTAAAAATATAACTATTACAAACTAAGAATCGAAACAAATAAATCATCTTTAAAATACCGAGTCCCTCCTTCAAATAACTGGGGACGGAACTCCCATACCTTGAGAGTTAAAAATACATTGTATCCGTGATTTGCAATTCATCTCAATAAAATGCAAATCAATTCTAATTACGAGCGCGTGTGCGTACAATTAATACGTTAAAAACCACAATCGGCACGGATTACTCACTCGATTTCTCTCTTCGTTTAACAATTCTGCCTTTTATCGTCGATATCGACGATCCAAGATTGGCACCGAGTTACCAATACTGAACAATAGACTAAATTATCGATCTGTACGATCAGATAATTTCAGCGAGCGCGATTTTTCAATTTCGGTCAATCGTGTGTTTTGTACTTGCACGGCAATGACATTTAAACGGAATAAATTATCAGTCACGTGATAACGTGTACGCATTGCAGAGAAAAAGAAAAAGTATGTCTGTCTCTCGGTTTAATATTGTTTAATATTGAATTGCTTCGAGACAGAACGAGACTAAATTGAATTGGATTAAAATTGTATAAAATATTACAATAAGAAACAATATTACAAATAATAATTTTTCTTTTTTTTATATTTTATATTTTATATCTTATATTTTATAATTTTATAATTTTATATTTTATATTTTATATTTTATAATTTTATATTTTATAATTTTATAATTTTATATTTTATATTTTATATTTTATAATTTTATATTTTATATTTTATATTTTATGTTTTATATTTTATATTTTATATTTTATATTTTATGTTTTATATTTTATATTTTATATCTTATATTTTATAATTTTATAATTTTATATTTTATATTTTATATTTGTTTTATATTTTTTATATTTTACGAGGACAACAAGTGGACTTTAAAGATAGATTCGAAGAATTTTAAGAAATATAATTTTTTTTCAAATATTTATATATAAATCTGTAGGTTTGTGTTTTATTATTTTCTAATGTAAATTTCAAAATGTTAAAACAGAGTTTTGTACGAAACTGAATGATGTAATTTTCTCTTTTCTCTCTTTTTTTTATAAAATAATAAGAAAATAATAAGAATTCTTTTACAAAATAAGAACAATTTGATATTTTGATTTTACAAATCTCTGCTTGGAAAACATAAATCTATAGACATCTAAATTGCCATGTTCCTAAGAAATTACATCACGAATTTCGACATTTCGCATTTTACAGCGATTTGCACAGTCAACTTACAAACGCAAAAGTTTCGCACTTTCAAATCGAATTAAAATGAAATTTCTACATCTGAATATTAAACAGTACTAATTCGATTTAAATATCAATTAAACATTAACGTTTCAATTCAGTTTCGTTCAATGTTTAAATGTTAATTAAACATCAAATACTAAAATATTTAAATATCAAATACTAAATTCTGAATTTAAATGTCACGTTGATACCAACGTCAACATTATGTTAAATAAATTCGTTGATTCGCAGATTTTTTTTTCTCGTTCTTTCACACGGTAAAATTTTGAAGTTCACTCTCTAAGAAGAAACTTTCCTTCTGGCTGACAGTTTGACAATTATCCTGGCTAGAATAACATTGACAGATGATAGTCGAAATTATCGCGAAGACGCGAAGAGACGAGAGAAAGAGAAAGATCTCGCAGTTATAAAGTCGTTCTCCTTGACTTCATCATCTTTGGCATCGTTATCCTCGTTACGCGCGCGCTTCTTACCGTAATCACGCGAGAATACAAGAGTGTGACAATAATTTACATAACATTTCCCGCGGTGTAATTCAACGGAGTCATTGCACTTTAAAATTTGTCACACTGATCGAGTCACTCTGATCTGTTGACTCCTGCGTTGATGTAACTGATAATTTTTTTATGTATACGCACACGTCGTTGTATAATGTTCAACATACATATGTATGTAATATGTAGTTGTTCAATCTTTTTTCTTTTTTGCTTCTATTCTTTTTTTTTTCTAGTAGATAACGGGTTTTAATTCTCACTGTCAGTCTTACGTTTCTCTTCTCTTGTGCTCCATTGTATGTTTTAAATTATGTTTAAAATATATGTATTTTAAATCATATATTTTATTATCAATTGTGTTATATTATTTATGTTTTAATATGTTATGTTATATTATGTTATGTTATAATGTGTTATTTTATATTATATTATATTTTTATTTATATTTATATTATATTATATTCTTTACATTTTTATTTATATTATGTTATATTCCTTATATTTTTATTTATATTTATATTATATTATATTCTTTACAGTTTTATTTATATTATGTTATATTCCTTATATTTTTATTTATATTTATATTATATTATATTCTTTATATTTTTATTTATATTTATATTATGTTATATTCCATATATTTTTATTTATATTTATATTATATTATATTCTTTACATTTTTATTTATATTTTGTTATATTCCTTATATTTTTATACATATTATCATGTTATATTCCATATATTTTTATTTATATTTATATTATATTATATTTTTTATTAATTATATGTTTTATATATATATATATATTTTTTTTTTTTAAATTATTATGTTTTAAATTATATATCCATTCAATTCCACACTTGCAATTAAACTAACATATTAATATATTAATTCTTAACTGGTTTCATTAATTACCTAATTATCTAATTACCTAATTTCATAAATTATTTACTCCAATTAATTTCATTGCACGTGATTACAATAATTTCATTGTATTATATTTAACATGTTATTATTTTAATAATTTATTGTATTTATATAATACAATCTAATATACTATTATATTATAATTAAATTACTTAGTTTTGAGATCGATAGTTACTTTTTATAATACTTTTTGTATGTTACACTTGACTATTTTAATAATATATTTCACATGTGTAATACCACAGTGATTATTACTTATAATTATTACTTAATTTCAAAATTATACACGCGATTATAAAATCTCTTTTATATCATGTCAAGTGTTAATGATTGTTACTTATAGTTATTACTTAATTTTAAAATTATACACGCGATTATAAAATATCTTTTATATCGTGTCAAGTGTATTATTTTAACAATTTTATTACGCTTGTACAATACAATATTATAACAACTGTCTACGATAAATGTATACTATAGCTAAATGACTTAATTCCGAAATCACGGTGAAATGTACAACCAAGAATCAAATGCTCCAAATTTCAATTACTCCAACGTAAATTACTATCGATCGTACGTGATCGATCTGTTATTTGAGATGAACCTTGAGAGGAGACCACCTCGATCGTGTATAATCACGCTGTCCCACGAGCAAGATTTACGCGAGTTACTTACTCTGTCGAATCTACGATAGCATTCACTCGCTTCCCATCGGTATACTACTTAAACACCCGCTCCTGGAAAGCAAGGAATTGCCACGCGTAGAAGAAAGAAAGGAAAGGAAGGTTTGTTACAACGAACAACATAATTATGATCCCATTTATTAATCCTGCAGGTATAAACTTTCTGCAGCTTTCACTTCGAAAGAAGCGCGTTGATAAGCTTCGATATTTAAATGAACAGCGATTAGTTTAATCAAATCCGGACGTCCGGGTGTACAAGAGCCGCGGAGGATTAGAAACTGGTGGAAATGTTGGCACAATTGAATATTTGCGGGATGGCGTGTTTAAGTTTCTCCGGAAGTCGAAATTGGAGGAAATTGTCTATTGTCTGTGCATAAGCGGGCGAGTCAGGATTCTACCATATCGGAAGTGTAGGATTTCGTGAGAAATTAGTGTCATATTTTTTTCTATTAACTTCCAATTTTTATATTCTCTTCCATTTTTTTTTTATTGACTTTTAATTTTAATTTTTGTATTCAATCTTTTCATTGATTTTTAATCTTACTATTTACTACTGCAATAATTTTATTATATTATTATTATATACATATGCTAATTCAATTTTAATCTAAAATGACTTTTCGATATTTTATTATATTATATTATTACTATACTAATTTAATTCTACTAATTTTAATCTAAAATGACTTCGATATTTTACTACATTATGTCATTACTATACTAATTTAATTTTACTAATTTTAATCTAAAATGACTTTTCGATATTTTACTATATTATATCATTACTATACTAATTTAATTTTACTAATTTTAATCTAAAACGACTTTTGGATATTTTACTATATTATGTCATTACTATACTAATTTAATTTTACTAATTTTAATCTAAAATGACTTTTCGATATTTTACTATATTATTATATTATTGCTATACTAATTTAATTGTACTAATTCTAATCTAAAATGACTATCCGATATTTTACTATATTATATCATTACTATATTAATTTAATTTTAATCTAAAATGACTTTTCGATATTTTACTATATTTTACTATATTATTATATTATTACTATATCTATTTAATTGTACTAATTTTAATCTAAAATGACTTTCCGATATTTTACTATATTATATCATTACTATACTAATTTAATTCTACTAATTTTACTCTAAAATGACTTTTCGATTTTACAAGTCACTGAAGTATATTCCGAATTATATTGGCTGTATATTTGTTGATCGATATATATTTGTTGTTATTTAACTGTTCAATGGTAATTCTTATTCCTCCTGGCTTTTCAAATTGTTCAACTTTATGTTATGTAAATGGTTTTTCAACTATTCGATGGAAATTTTCATTCTTCCTGTCAGTTGTTAACTTTGATAGTTTCAATCGATTTCTTTGTTTTTATCTATTGCTCTGTGTTCTCTCCCAATTGGGAAATATATTTCGGGAAATGTGAAATTCGACGTACAATAAAAATTAAATTTATTGGTAGGGAAATTGTTCATTTTCGTCCACAAAGTACAATTTCAAGAATTGTATATTATTATTCGCTGTGAATAATCGTAATGCTTTATCGCGGATATTTGTTCGCGGTGACAGTACCTTTCTATAGTGGTGACCTATCACGATCCAAGTTAAAAAAAATGTCTCGTTGTGGTTCGAGAACCATATGATAGGTCAAAATTATTGTAAAAGCTATGAAGCATTATTGTAATTGATCAGCTCCATCGAAATTAATTGTTTGCAACTGGTAAATGAAACACTAGTTTCAGAACCAAAATTACTTTTCAGCACATGTATATTTATTATATATGCAAAATATAATTTCAAAGTTAATTTATGTTTTAATTTTTTATTTATTTTGTAATTTATTACCTTGATATTAGATAATATATATTGATAATATCAGAATTATGAACAGTTAGAAAATAAAGTTAATCACTATATACATCCTGTATAATCAGGAACTAAAATGTTAATGATGATTCAATATCAAATGAATATAAATTCTCAAGATGTTAATTTATGCGTAACAGAAATACTTGAGAATAGTAAAACTCATCAATTTTACTCTTACAAACATACTTACATCACATCCAACGAAAAGTTTATAATCAAATCAGAAATGTGATCATTCAGTATAATAATTCATGTTGGCAAATGTGTGTTGTGTAAATAATTCAGAAGTACAAGTTTTTAAGCTGTTAATTTCTTCTAAAAACATTTAATAACACCAAAATTCATCAATTTTACTTTTGAACTACAAACATACTCACATCACACCCATAGGTTATTATAATCAAACTAGAAAACGTGATCGTTCAACGTAATAATTCATGTTAACAAATGTGTGTTATGTAAATAATTTAGAAGTATAAGTTCTCGAGCTGTTAATTTCTTCTAATATCCTACAACACCAAAATTCATCAATTTTATTTCTGACTTTTAAACTACAAACATACTCACATTACATTATTACATCCAACGAAAAGTTCATCGTCAAACCAGAAACGATCACTCAACATAATAATTTGTATTTAACGTGTTGTAATTCAACATAATAAATCAACATAATGATTTGTATTTAAGGTGTTGCAATTCAACACAATAACAAACGTGCGTTATATTAGGTTAATAAATAATTAAGCTGAATTCTTCAGCTGTTAAGCACTTAATTGCACCAAAATTTATTCTACTTCTATTATTTTATATCATATTATATTTATTTTATATTATATTATTTTATTTATATTATTTTATTTATATTATTTTATACATATTATTTTATTTATATTATTTTATACATATTATTTTATATATATTATTTTATATTAATTTATATATATATATTATTTTATATTAATTTATTCTACTTCAATTCTATTTCCAACTGACAACGTAACCAAAATCACATCCAACGAAACACCGTTTTATAGAATATTACATTAGAAATTGAAATTGATGAAATAATAGATGCATAAATCCTTAAGCTCTTACTATAACGCGATTCTACTTGCGTCGAACTCGTCAACCTCGAGCGTAAAACCAGCAACATCGAAACGAAAGACAAGATTATAATCAAACCAGAAACGTCCTCCTCTCATGATTGCAAGCCATTCGATCCACGGGGACACGTAATCGACGTTGAAGTACGTGATTACCTGGTTACATTGTAACCGCGATTTACGAAAAGTACGCGCCATTCCGCAGAATGATTAACGAGCTATCGCGGAAAGCTGCCTTTTCAGTGAGCGTGCAATCAAATTGCTCGGCCGGTGTTCATCGACTTCGACGAACTGTAATTTTGTCCATTTTACCGTTGTGAATCGTTTAAAGATTTTCCCCGCCACGGAGGAGAGGTTTTTCAGAGAGCGAAACTAAAGGACACGGCCGGCTTTGAAACGAAGACAACTCGGTTCGAAGGACGTCGCGCTCATAGGGTTAGGATGCTGCTTTGCAACGTGGTTTGTAGGGATTTACGGTAGAACGAACACGTGCGTTCTTAGTTTACTGATTCGTCGTAACATTCGTTCTATGCGGAACGATAATTGTAACACAGAAATGAAGAACTATTGCAGTTGACTATTGATTTTTCCTAAAATTGTGTCGACCTAAAGTTGTGTGAAACTAAAACTGTGTCGACCTAAAATTCTGTCAAACTAAAATTATGTCAACCTAAAATTGTGTCAAATTAAAATTGTGTCACCTTAAATTCTGTCGACCTAAAATTGTGTCAAACTAAAATTGTGTCGACTTAAAATTGTGTCGACTTAAAATTGTGTCGATCTAAAATTATGTCGATCTAAAATTGTGTCAGCCTAAAATTGTGTCAATCTAAAATTGTGTCAACTTAAAATTCTGTCAACCTAAAATTGTGTCAATCTAAAATTGTGACGACCTAAAATTGTGTCAACCTAAAATTCTGTCGACCTAAAATTCTGTCAACCTAAAATTGTGTCAAACTAAAATTGTGTCAACCTAAAATTCTGTCAACCTAAAATTGTGTCGATCTAAAATTCTGTCAACCTAAAATTGTATCGACCTAAAGTTGTGTCGACCCAAAATTGTGTCAACTTTATATTGTGTTGGTTTTCAATTACGCGTCTAATAAAAAATTGTTTAATACAAATGTTGCGTGGTTTTAACCACTTGCGCTGGCAACTGATTGCGGACCATAACGAGTGACCGAACTGTATACAATAATTTGTCGCTTTCTTTTTCTTTTGAATATATCGGTACGATATCACTGGATAGAAATGAGAAGTAATAAATTTATCATTTGTTTTGCCTGGATTATACTTAAATATACTTAAAACTGAGGAAATATTGCAATTTTGGGACAAATAATTGTCGACGTGTATGGCACGCAAGAGATTAAGGGAGGCAAAATGTGGCGTATCAATCTTTTGTATATGTGTTGAAGAATTTCGAAATTTTCAAAATCACCGCTATTTTTTTAAATCAAACTATATATTTCTTTGATCGTAAATCGAAAGGATATTAAATTCTAAGTAAGAAAGGATTAACCCACTTAGGTCCTAAACCTAATAGTTAAGAAAGAAGTTTTATATTGTATATGTATCTAGATCTGTGAAACTATTTATTAAGTAGTTTTATATTGTATATGTATCTATATCTGTTAAGTATTTCAGGAGTTTATTTGTCGGTTGATCTTTGAATAAACTTTTAGAATTTTATTAATGGTATTTCATGAAATTTATTTATTAGTTGACTTATTAATTAGAATTAGTTACTTATTAGTCAGAACAGCATTTTAGAATTTTGTCGGTGAAATTTTAAACATTTCAAGAATATTTTATGGAATGTATTTACTGGTTAATTTTTGAATGACCGTTTATAATTTTATTACAATTTTACGTCTTCGTTAAAATTTAACAGAGAAATTTAATGTCAATTCATTTTTCCACAGTTTGTAAGTATTTATTCACTAATTAATTTTTTTGTTAGTTTTTACAGAATTTATTTATTAGTTAATTTTTTTACCAATTTATGTAACTTATTTATCGATTGATTTTTTGTACAGATTCATGAAATTTACTTTTTAATTTGTAGTTTATAGAATTTCTTTGTTAATTTATTAAGTATGCTTATCAAGTAAATTTCTGTCAGTAAATATTTCCGTCAGTTTATGAAATACATTTGTTAATCAATTTTTTTACTAAAGTTTGTAAAATGATTGATTGATTGATTAATTGATTGATTGTAGCTATTTACTTCAATTTAAAATCTAGTAATTCTTATAAATTCTAGTAATTCAAAGTCCAGGAATTCTCGTAAACAGAATTTTCTGCAAATTATAGAAAATTTGAAAATACAAGGATATAACGCACAATGATACGAAATTACATAATAGTAATATAATAGCAATCACGTAATACACAAGAACGTATAACTAACATTAATTGCAAAGGGAAACGTTACGTTTAATCAACATTGAAATGAAATACCAGAAATAAGCATTACACACGGTATAATGATGATAATAAAGGCAACGATGTATAAATTAACGAGCCTTTGCATTTTATGTAATGCATATAGTAAACGTTGCGAAACACAGTCGCTCAAGCTTGGAATTTAATTAAAATAGTAACAATTGAACATGATGGATACTCAAATATTTAAAAAATTTCGATACACTCTCGAACTTAATCAACATTTTCGTAAGGTTGCAAATAATTGATACAATACTGATATCTTTTTATATGTGACTTATATTGTAAGATCATGGCCTTCGAAACATGCGATCAATATCTTTTCAATGAGGAAACACGTGTGTAATACACCGTAATTGAAAAGATTAAAGTTTCTCGGTCATGATAAAGTGACAAAAAAAAGAAACATTAATTCGAGCCACATAACGGATAACTGTACCCGCTACCAATTATGATTCCAACGTTATTCAATTATTATCATGCAATTTTCAAGCCGCGAGAAGAAAAGTAACGCACAATTAAGAATTAAAATGATTTTTAATAATTTTCAGACTAGCAAAACATTTTTATGCCGTTTACACAGGTTTAATTTGGAAGATTCGAGAGAAGTTATCTATAAAACAATAAATTTTATACATAACATAATTTTAATAAAATTTTAACACAATTTTAATAAAGTATATTAAAATTTTAACATAATTTTAATAAAATTTTAATAAAATTTTAATAAAATTTAACATTCACAAAGATAAATCGTTTTAATTCTATTAATGAATTGAGCTTCGTTACTATGATATTACAAAGCAGCAAATAATGTTTATTTAGAATTTATATAGGCACACATTCTTTCACATATATATATACGTATATATACATATATATGTAAAAATAGAATTCTTTCACTGACACAGTAATAAAAATTAATTAACGATTAATAATATAACACTTAACATAACATTTTCAAAGTGACGTATATAATTCGAAACTCATTTCTTTGCAGAGTCTATATATCAGAGTTATTGATAAGTATAATTATTATTTCATAACTTCAATTATATCTTATATACTGTTCTATAAATTCTGCATAAAATTGTTTCGAACAGTATAATTAATATGTTATTTCGAAAACTTTTAGAGGATAGAATTGAGAGTTTAATCCTACACTTGAAAAAATATTCTAAATTATATAAGCAATTTACAAATTAAGTAAAAAATGAACTCTTACGTTCTACTGATTCTAGATAATCTTCGTTTTTTGAAGAACCATTTTTTAAAATCACAAAATTTGAGCTGGAATAAGTTGCCAGACGACGTTGCATAAATGCGAACACCGAGTCGCGAGACGAGATAAAATGTGAAACCCACGCGTTGAACGAGAACTCGTTCGAGTCTGACCTATTACGCATCGTACTACTTGCACCAGAATCAATACACTAGAACTCCAAACGCTTCATCAGTTGCTTTTATCATTTCCAAATGTTTTATTGACATATTATCGTCCTAATTTGCAACTGACATTGCATCACGAACAATAAATTAAATCACCAAGAATGTGAAAAGCAAGAATTACAAGCGATCGAACGATTCAATCACGAGGAGGATCCACTTGCAATTTTCTTAATAAATAACGTCGAAAGTTCGACAAGAGAACAAAACTTGCTTATGGAAATGCGTTTTCGTTTCTATTGTATCGTCGTACGAGGTAGAAGGTATTCACGCTTGTAAAAATTTACTTTTTCTTCGGCAAATATTTGAAAATTTCATTTTTACGACTCAGTCAATTATCAATTTTCAAGAGTTGGACGTGCAATTGATTGTACTACTTTAATAATTATATATATACACATATATAAAAATATATACATGTATTTCATTATTTGCTTTGTATCTTTTGATTTTGAGATTGAATACTTGAATATTTTTATTAAGGAAAATTGGAGGAAGTAGAATAAATTTAAAATTAATACAAATTACTGATACGAGACGAAATTTCACTTCTGGTAAAATTCTCAATTTCGTTATTCAGGTACACTGCATCAATGTTTCAGTCTCAAAATTTCCAAAGAACAAATAATTTACTTCCACGAGTTCTTCATTACTCATAAAAAACAAGCAACAATAAATTTTAAAATAAATTTAAAGTATTAACTTACATTTCGATTTATAGAGTCAATCAGTACAATTTTTAGAATATTCTTAGCTCGTGATTTGTTTCCATGAATCCTTTATTACTCACATTCCAATATATTCAATTAATTAAAAGATAACACGATTTTAAGATGAATTTGAAATACAGTACTTTCAATTTACATTTCGATTTGTAGTGTCAGTCGACGCAATGTTTAGAATATTCTTACTAACTTATGGCTTACTTCCATGAATCTTTTATTGCTCACAGACAAAGATAAATAATTTACACTTCAATATATAAAATTAATTAATGTAATATTCCTAACAGTCTCGCGACTTATTCCCACGAGTTCTTTACTTACTGAATAAGTAAAAATAAATTTAAAGACAAATTTAAAATAACAGTATTTAATCTACAAAGTTAATTAATGCAACTTTTAGGATGCAAGTGACATATCGTCTCTCTCGTTATGCGGGTCGTGTGCCCCAGTAACCACGAGTGTAACACAACAATTGCTACGATCGTACGCGACCATGTGCAAGCAAAAATTCGTCGACCACGAAAAGGAAAGAAAAAAGAAAAAAAAAAAAACGACTGGTCTTTATCAACCCGGTTCTATCTGCGCTACCGAAACGACACCGTAGGTCAACAAGCGCGATTCGTGACTGGAAAATTTGAAAAAAAATTTGTCCGCCGACTTTCACTGTTCCCGAGCTGTCCACTTCCTCTGCGTCCAGTCGACAAATTTACCATCCGATTTCGATTCTCTGCACGCAGCACACGCTCGAACGCAGGAAAGGAACGACTTGGCGCGTCGACGACAACTCTACGACGTTACACGGGTTTTGCCGCGAGAAACGCCGACTATGTCTATATCGCGTTACAGCGACAAACGCTACGCCCGCGCGTTACTTAACTCGTTACGTTTGATGCACGTCAGATCTTAGGCAACCGAGACAACAATTAAAGATGTACACGCAACGAGCGTTCCGATACGACGGGATTCATCGTGCATCCTTACAGCCTTCGAGAGGCACCGAGACCCTGTTCCAGTCAGACTTCGGCCAGTTCAGTGACTGTGTGTCTCTCCTTATTAGACTCGTCGAACATACATACGTCGCCGGGTATTGTGCAAAAGTCTCAGCCTGCGTGCGCGTCTCTATAAGTTTGCCGATTCATCTCGTCGCAAGTGAAGCTACGATACTTTGACTTTGGGATGGTTTTTTTTTTTTTGTGGAAATTAGGCTTTCGCGCGTTTACAACGCGAATGACGGCCGTTGCGTGTTTTTTTTTTTTTTTTTACGCTAAAGTAATATAGACACACGTACACATATCTATGTATATGTATATGTATATATATATATATATATATATATATTTTTTTTTTTTTTTGGAAGTACTCGGTTTTCGTGTGGTTTCAAGTGAAAAGCGAATTTCTCATGGATAT